>NC_057810.1:75941160-76241160 GCF_018294505.1 Triticum aestivum | reverse complement strand
CCCTCGTTGCTGGAGTCGATGACTTCAGCGGAGTCTTTGCTGTCTTCTGGGTTTAGTCCAAGCCATTAGTGCGGAGCTTCACCGCCTTCCTCAACCACCTCCGGGACGAAGACACTGGTGTCGGTGAAGTCGGCGATCGCTGCTGCCCTGCTGACAAGCTCAGCTTCCATCGCCGCCAGCTCCTCCTGCGCCTCCAGTTGGAACGTGGCTAACTGGGCTAGATCTAGCCCTGGGTACCACGCCTTGACGAATTCCAAGGCCCGGCGCGCTCCTGCCCGGGCTGCTGCGGCCGGCCGCCACCTCCAGCCAGTCGGCAGTCCGACTTAGGGTGCGTGGGGCCGGCAAGCCTAGCCAGAGGGCGGAGACCGCCTAGGCTCCGATGTGCTACAGACAGTGCAGCAAGCGGTGAGCAGGCCGAAGCCGGGCCTAAATGCTGAGGACCTGTTCACCAAGGGTTCGGGGGGCATCAGCAGTGATCTGCGCACCCTCTGCCCTTTGCTCCTCGCGCTGGGCCTCGATCATCTGGGTAGCAGCTACAGAATGGCCCGGGAAGAAGTCTGTCCAGGCAGAAGAAGAAAAAGGCCAAGGCTATAAGCAAGGGCTGATAACTCAAAGCAAGAAACTAAGAGAATAGGGCTTACCATCGACCAAGTCTTCAATGCTGCTGAAGCAGTCCATCACCTGGGCCTCCTTGTCGGCCCAGGCAGAGCGCTCGAGCTCAAACTCGGCAAGGAGGCTGGTCTCCGTCGTCTCCGCCTTCAGCTGGGCCGCCTTGAGGTTTTCCGCCTATTCGGCAAGTTGGGAGGCCAGGCGGTCCCGCTCCTCCGCCAGCTTGCTGCACTCCGCCTCCTTGCCACGTAGGGCGGTCTTGGCTTCGCCCAGCTGCTGCTGCAGGTCGGCTTTGGCCTCTGAAGAAAGAAAGAAAAGAAGAAGGCATCAGTCCAGCGGACAAGATAAAGGAAAGAAATAACCGAGGAGATTCGGCCCGACTGATCAGCAGCCGGCCCGAACCTCGGGGACTATAGCCCGCGGGCGCGCCAGCGTGCCCCCGCGGAAAAGAAGTAGCCAACAAGGAAAAAAGAACAACTGAGGAGATTCGGCCCGACTGCTCAGCAATCAGCCCGAACCTCGGGGACTACAGCCCGCGGGTGCGCCAGCGCGCCCCCGTAAAGAAAGAAGAAAGAGACTTACGCCGGCTTTCAGCGAGATGGGCCGTCTGCGCCTCCAGCTCCCGAACCTTGGAGTTGTAGGCAGTCGCGCGGAGGTTATGATAATCCTGCAGAAGAAAGAACAAAACGAAAATCAGCAATAGACAACTACAAGTTAAAGTTCTGACCCGCCTGCTCAGCAGCCGGCTCGGAACTTGGGGACTACACCCAGTGGGTGCGCTTGCGCGCCCCCACGAAAGAAGCAAAGAAGAACATTTGGAGAGAAAACCAAAAAGACGGCTTACCCTGATGACGGTGCGCGACTCCAAGTAGGCCTCGTTGCAGCGCTTGAGTGCCACTGCCTCCGCCCGGAGCTTGGCCTGGACATCAAGGGACGCCTCATTCAGGGCGCCGGTTCCGCCCCCGCGTACCCAGCCCACGGGCGCGGCACTGGTCGCCTCGGTATCAAGGGCTGACGAGCTCGAGGCGCCGAACTCCTGCGGCCGCGGCGCCGAGGCCGCCTTCTCCAGATAGCGGCGCGTGGGAATGTGGACCGCGGGAACCAGGACCGTTGTCACTGTAGTCCCGACCGGTGGCACCGCCGGCGCTACTGGCTGTTCGTCCCGCGGCTCGCTGGCTGGCGGAGGCGGCGGCGGCACGAAGACGTCTGGCATGGCTACGTCACCGCCCCCCTGCTCTCGAATTGGGTAGTCGCCGCCGGCTACTCCGGCTGTCGCCTCAAAATCAGGCGGAGGCGGCGCAGTGTTTAGGAGGGCCACAAGTAGTGGCTCTTGGCGGCGAGCGGCCTCCGTGAGCCATTCCTTCTCTGCCGCCTGAGCTTCCGCCTGCGCCAGCGCCCTCGCGGCAGACCTGGTAGACAGGTCCACCTGCTCCTTGGCCAAGCAGTTGGCCTCTGCCTCATCGCGCGCCTCCCGCGCATTCCGCTCTGTCGCCTCCCAGAGGTCGGCGGCCGGGTCGATGCGCCGACTGGTCGAGGAGGTCGCTGCCGACCTGAGGACCGAGCCGGCACCTGACTTCTCAAGGGTCAGCAGGGCCCTGAAATAAGAAGACAAGTCAGAGGATTTTCACGACAGATTGATGAAAAAACAAGGAGTAAGGAAATGATGCTTACGCCGACACCATAACTGGCACTTTCGGCTGCCTTTGACAATGGGTCGCCCTGGCCGCGGTCTCTTTCCACCTGGTCGCCGCGGCCGAATTCTTGGGTTTCTTTGGGGCACTGCCAAACAGGGTCGAGCCATGTTTCCGCTTGCGCTTGCCGCCTGGGGCGGGTGGCCCAGAAGAGGGGCCGGCGCCGGTGGTGGCGGAGCTCCGGGCAGGGCGCGGCTCGTCTTTGTCTTCATCATCGTCGGGCCAGGCCTCCATGCCGCGCCTCCCTCGGAGCCGCCTGCTCCGCCACCGCCGTTCGCTCTGGCACCGCCGCCTGTTGTGTCGTCGACCAGGGCGGCCGCCCCCAAGTCGGGGTCGTCCAAGTCACTCTCCGCCCTGTCCGCCTGGAGGTTATCACCCGGCCCCAGGAGGGCAGCCGTTGCCTCGGACATATAAATCTGCAACCAAGAAGGAATCAAGTCTTGAAGAGCGGCGTCATAAAGAGAAACAAAGCGGAAGAAAGCAGTTCAAAGGATAAAAAGAAGAAACTTACAGCAGGAGGCGGGTTGTGGCGAGAGTACGACCGCTTCCCGTACCGCCACTCCTTCTCCGACATCTTGAGGTCGGATATTTCGTTTACCATCCGCGAGACTTCAGCAGGCGGCATTCCCATCGTGCACAGCCGGCACGGGTCACGGTGTCCGCCCATCCGGAAGATCGGATGAGGGCAGCTCTGGAGCGGGAGGACCCGGCGCTCCATGAAGGCAACAAGAAGGTCGGAGGCCACGAGGCCCTCCGACTCTTGGAGCACTCGGAGTCGGCTGATGGGAGCCGCCGCGTCCGCCGACACCGGCTTTGGCTTGTACTTCCAGGAGACGCGAGCTTCGGTGGGAGGGCTGGCCTCGTAGGCCGGTAGGTTGAGGAAGTCGGCAGCAGGGTCCACATTCTCGACATAGAAATAGGACTGCTGCCACATCTTCACCGACTGCACCAGCTTGATGACGGGGAAGGCGTTCCTTTCGCCGGCCGACGCACGGCGACGATGCCCTCGCACTCGGCCGCCGTCTCCTTGGCGGAGGTGCCGAGCTTTCCATAGAAGAATGCTCCCCACAGCTCGATTGTGGGGAGGATGCCGAGGGGGGAAGCCGTTGAGACCTCGCGGCCCCTCGACCACGATGCATCACCGGCTTCGGGGATTACTATCGGAGTAATGGGCCATGGGTAGGCTCACCCGAGTCCCTAGATTTATCAAGACTTTGGGCCAGCTCCGCCTAGCTGAGCCCCATGCTGAAACTCCGCCCTCTGGGGCCGGCTGGCTCAGCGGCCGGCTGCCAGAGGGCGGGTGACCCAAGACTACGGTGCTCCGAGTGGCCGGCTGCTGACGGCCGCCTTTCAGAGAGGGCGGCAATGGGTAGGCGGCCACCTCATGACTACAGGGCGGCTGAGCTCCCATCGAGAGTACAAGTCAAAGCATGGCTACAGTAAGGAACGACGCCTCGCACATTCAGGACAGGCGTGGCTACAGTGCTCCGTACAGACGGAGATCCCCGCACAACGGAGCACTGTGCCATATCTACCCTGACGTGGCTCCAGGCAGGCGGAGTCCTGTTGCCCATGATGTCCTGTCGGTACGGACCGCCGGAGGCGGGCCCTATCTGGCAGCGACCCCAAGGAAGACGGCGGAAGCTCGACCAAGCGGATTCAAGAGGAGCCGGCCTCTAGCAGGCGGCTGTCCCTTATCCCGAGACATGCATACCATTAAGCTGATGAGACCGGGTGTGGCTACAGTGATCTCCCGCCAGGCGGCGAGACTGTAGCCACACAAAGGTGACCAAGCTCTCGTCACCAGCGACACGGCTACAGTAAGCAGCCACCAACCAGTTGGTGGGGCCCGCCAGGTGGCGGGCCCCAGCGGTCGGCGAAGAAGCCGGAGGCTGGAGACGCTGAAAGCCGGGCCCAGCAGTCATCCAGATTAACATTGTACCCCTGGGGGTAGGCCTATATAACCCCCCCCCCCCCCCCAGGCCACCCATGCAAAGGGTTCGGCCCCATTAGAACTAGCCACCGATCAGAGCAGGGAGAGGGCTAACCTTGCCTCCTACTGCCTCTAGCATACAGCTCGAGGAGCACCATTGTATCACTTGTGCCTTTGTGATCATGCGGAGACCCCGCAGAGCAGGACTAGGGGTGTTATCTCCTAGGAGAGCCCTGAACCTGGGTAAAGTACGCCGACGTTCGTGTCTATGCCTTATCCCGCTTCCAGGCACCGGCGACGTTCTACTCGCTCCCACCATGATAAGCCATCCATTGGCATATGTCGCACCCAACCCCCGACAGAGTCAATAAAGAATGCTCTTTATCAGAAAAAACAATGTGTAGAAAAAGAGATGCACGTGTCAATACTGTTCTGTCCATGCATGGGTCCTAGGGTAAGAAAATACATATAAAAAAATTCAGAGAGGGAACGCGTCTGCCCCCCCGCTCGGGCGACTCGGGGGCTCCCCAACCCTAGCGGCCGCTGGGCCTAGCCCATCTTCCTCCCCTCCTTCCGCCGCCGTCGGAGGACGCCGCCGGCTTATGCCCGGAGGCCGAGGGCGGTGGCGGGGGCTCTTCCTCCCTCCCGCGTCTCAGGGGTGACGGGCCCCAACATGCATGGAGGTGCGGCCGATCTAGATGCGACAGCGTTGGCTTCGACGGCGGCGGCGGTTGGCCCTGCCTCGGGCCACGGGCGGTGGCTGGCCTAGATCGGGCGGCGGCGGCGCGATGCGGTCTTCGGCGGCGTGTCATGTGGCTTTAGATCGGCGGCGTCGAGGGCCTGGTGGACTGCTTGGCGGAACCCATGGCAGATTTGTTCTGGCCGGTGTAGCCAGTGGTGGTGGTCATCTTCTTCGTCGGTGGTGGCCGGCCAGAAGCTTGGTGATCGGATCTCGAGATCCATCATCTAGTCCCGCCTACGAGTTGGGGAGACATGGTTGCCGGTGAAAACCGAGCCGATGGCAGGCGATGGCGACGTTCTACGCCGTTACCTTGATGAAGGCATCATCGAGTAACTACTGTCGACCCACTCGTGCTGCTCCGGGGGAAACCCTAGGATCTGGTGTTCCAGATTGGATGATGGCGGCACTGCGGTGTCGTTTCTCTCTTGGAAGCATCGTTTCTGGAGCAGCGCTGGAAGTCAGAGGCAGGAGGTGGAGCGGCTTCGTGTTGCACGGAGCTTCGGTGGAGATGTCAAGTCATGCCTGACCGACAGGTGCTACGCTTGGTCATGCCTGGTCGGCAGGTGCTACGCACGACAGATCTTCCAAGGACTTCAAGCTGTGTCGGCTGATGGTACTTGGCAGCATGGCACTGAGGTATATCAGTGGCGACCGCGACGTGCTCAGCTGTTTGCGCGCAGGGAGGAGGTGTCGTTGGGCGCCGTGGTGTCGTCGACGATAGCTAGACCGAGCAAGGTTGATGCATCAGTAGAGTTTTGAAGATGGAGCGGTGGCAGTTGGCGGCGGCGACCTCTGAGAGCACGCCGGATCAGTGTGTGCCCCAGACCCGGCAAGTGGCTAGGTTGGGGTCTCAGGTCTTAGATGTTATGCTTGGCTGCGATGTCTATTTGGTATTAGGCCCAGGCTATCTGCGCCCCTTCATCAACTGGATAGGTGTAGCGACATTTGTTACTTAGACGGCGGCTTTAGTCTTACTATTGTATGACTTTGTAAGGTCTTGTGAGAATAATTAATAAAGTGGCCGTATGCATCGCCCAGATGCAGAGGCCGGGGGTCATCTTCCTTTTCTAAAAAAATCAAATACCACAGAGATTTGAAGGGTAGCTACCGGAATCCGTAAATTTACTTATTTGGAGGATTGCACCACAGCAATCAGGAACGCCTTGCCATGGATGCATGCGTCACGTCCGTCACCTTTTGGTTGCCTTGTTTGGACGTGTTCAAAGACCGTCAGTGAGAGAAAGTCTTGAGACATTGCCTGGCAGGGTCGATTGAAGCAAGTTTAGGGTTAATCGACTGACCCAAATTCGGTTTTCGGTCGATTTACCTTTAGCTGCTTCTCTTAATATGATACGGTATCCTATATCATTGATACTCAACCCTCTAATTTCTGTTTTATTGTGTGCTATCTCAGCAAGAATGCGTAGTTGGCATGCATAATAGTATGACCTATGATACTTTCATTGTGATAGTGGGGTCGGTGGAGGATTAGCCCGTAACCCTGTCTGTAACCACTTTGTCCCTAGGTTTAGATTATTGGTGCAGAAACTATCAGACAGATCCCACTTCGGAGTGGCCTACAGTTTCATGACAGTTTTCAGAATTTATCATACATCAGCCTAGCCGAGAGTCAACTCATATATGAAGAAACGGTGCAATTGTACAATAAGATGGAAAATATAAAGATAAAATATGCTAAAGGGCATTGATTATGCTTGTGCATGATAATTAAGGAATTGAGTTCAGGTGGGCGATCGCCCGTTGCCTTTTCAAGTAGACTTGAGGCCATAGGATCTTAGGAAAGATGAGTCGTCCATATTTATTCTTGCCCATATTCGAAGAAGAAAAATACTCCAACAACTCTAACTCCTCTGTTCTGCACAAATGACACTGCAGGACTGTTGTCATAAAGTGGATGAGCAACATTCATCTTATTGTATAGGCAATATACACAGTAGCACATTTTCTTCAACTGGCAAAAGTTTGGTGAAGTGCAAATGAGAAGATTGTGTTTTGTTAGCTCTTGTGATGGATGAACAGAGACAGTTCAGTGTACATTCCAAGGCAGATGTTTCTGAACATCACAAGAAGTGGCAGCGAAAGTGAACAAACTGAGCAAGGAATTCCATCGTGCAAAGGATGACCGCTCTTCACCTGTGCTTCCATCGGTACCTAGCAGACGGAGAGTGGATAGCGCCGGTGCCGGTGCGGGTGCGACGACCCTGCTGCTTCTGCTTCTTGTGGCCGCCTGTCGCCGGCGCCTTACCATGGCCATGGTGGCGACCGGTGGTATTCTTGCCCCCGTCGCCCTCCGGCATCATCTCTCCAAAGTAGGCAGCGGCATCCACCGGCAGCTCAAATGAATCGGATCCAAAATGCCAATTCCATGAATCGAGGATAGAAAACCGCGGTGAGTTGAGGATACGAGTCGGACGAAGAAACCAATGTTCCCTCCGTCGCGTGGCCCGCACAAACATCTCCTTCCAGCTCGTGCTCGTCTCCGGCAGGTCGTCGTGGGAATCGCTGTCGCCGCCGAGCGACCAGCACCACCACCACAGCCAGTTCAACCGTAGCGCCTTGTACCTGGGCATCCAGAGCTGGCGGTCCCGGTCGGCCACGAAGCTCCTCAGCTCGGTGCAGGTGCTCTCCACTCTCAGCAGGTCCTTCCCGTCGGCGAGCCTCTCCAGGATCGCCGCCATGATGTCGCTCGGGAGGGACATGAAGGTGGGGGCTCGTCCCGGCACGACGCCGTGCTCACGGCATAGACCCGAGAAGATGCGCCGGCTGAATCCGTCGCTGACCTTCCTCCAGAGCGCGGCCGTCGGGGAGCCGTCGTTCCCCAACAGCCTGCGCGCTGTGCCGTGCAGATCGCCCGTCAGGAGCGGCGCGACGGAGAGCGCGTCCAGGCACACCCTGTACATGCCGGTCTGGACAGAGCAGGCCTGCAGGTAGAAGGTGACGTGCCGCCCGTCGGTGCACACGCTCAGCGCGGCGCCGTCCATGTCGTGCCGGGGTAGCAGCTGTGGCGCGGTGTACTCCAGGCCCAGGGACAGGGTCGAGGCCGTCTCGCCCAGCTCTGTCGGAAGCCAGCAGGTAGACGACAGATCCCGATCCCGACGGTGGGGGCGGGAGACGATGAAGCCCGCGTCGAGGAAGGCGGCGTGGACCACGATCACTAGACGGCCCAGGATGCGCTCGGCGTCCCACCGGCGGGCGTCCACTACCCCGTGGAGGGGAGAGACCTTCGACGACATGGCTCGCTACGAGCGCGAGGTGAGGTCCGGTGATCCCTTGATTAATTGTTTAAAGGAGGAGTGTGGTGAGTTTTCAATGGCGAAGCTAGCTGGTTTTAACCTTTTTGACGACGCCCATTGCGGTGACTTTTTGTTCTGAAAACGAATTGCAATGCAAATGAGACACCACAAGTCCCCATCGCACGTCTTGAAAATTTCGCTACTCCCTGATGGATCATTCTTTGCCGTCTGTCAGCGATTTCTAGCGGAAGAAGTCAAACCAAGGTGCAAACTAAGCAGCATACACCATACTTTATTATAAGTTTGACTGAGATTTAGTCAAGTCTCATACTCCAGACCTTTGCAGGCATCAGTATGCATAACAAGTCTTTCAGGATGTTCTATAACCCTTTTTAGAGTTTGAAAAACCAGGCCCAACTCTTATGCATGGGACTTTGTCTCTAGTACACCATATAACACGGAAAAAACCCAGTTATGTGCATCAATTGCACATGCAGCTACCAACTGCCATCTAAACCTATCAATAAGTGTCATAGCATCCACAGTAAGGTAGGGCCTACGTCCAGCTAAAAATCCACTCCAGCAAGCTTAAAAACTAACAAAGACCCTTCTGAAACACTCCTTCTCACAACTCTTTCCCTTGAACTCGAACAGAGTGCCTGCCAGTTTCTACAACACTTTCATGTGGTGCTCTCTACTTCAGCTTTGAACGAGTACAGAAGCTGGAAACTTTCCTCATACTTTCCATAAATGTTGTGAATAGCATTTGTTTACCATAATAAAATCTCGTGTAAGGCAATTCTGGAACATATTTTTTCTTCAAATTGGTTTGCAATTCAGTAGGACCTATGTTAGAGTTTTCTCTTACCCAGTTCTACACAACATCAGCTATCCATATTCTCTTGGCTGCCCTCAATCTTTGAGTTCTGTTCACATTAGGACAATTGTGCTCATAAGGATTTACTTTGATCTATAAATAAAATATAGTTAGCAACTGAATATGAAACTAAATTAATTTTACTATGTTAGAACATCATATGCAAAATAGTCAGCAATGTATATGCAATTTGTTAGTACCTAAAATAAAGTTTTGACCTCCACCTACATCTTGGAAAAGCACAATACGCATTGAACCTTGTTGGATCACTATGATCAATTTTGTACTCTGCTTCATGTTTTATGGAGAATGTAGCTACAACATTTCGACGGTCAACGACAGAAGGAAAGATCACCCCTTCAGCGATACTTGGATTATCTCTTTCATACATCATCTCAGGCCTGTCCTCATCATCATTCTTAAAAGATCCCATGTTAATGTTCTCGTCTTCCTCTTCTTCATCTGTATTTGAAAAACTTTGCTGGATGTAGTCCTAATCCCGCTGCTCTGGATTCCTCTCATGGCCTAGATCAGGGAACATTCTCTCATCCTCTTCATCTGAACCTAGAACATCATCGGCCTCTCCGTCCTCAATTATAGGATCTGTGGGAATCTGAGTGGTAGACTTAACATTCTGACTCTCACCATAACCAGGTCGAGATGGCACATTTGCACTAGGAGTTCCTGGAGGATGATAGCAACTACTTGGAGCTGCTATGTTGCTCCTTGAACTAGTACCACAAGACTTTGGTTTGTTTTCCTGGGGCAGGGAGCTTTGTTGTCCTAGCAGCTGCTTCTAGTCTGGATCTTGTATGACAGTGGCTTCAATTTTGTAGTTTATAACCGCGCAGTTGTTCTAAACATCAGAACTAGCTCATCATCACACTGCAAAGGGATCCGTCCAAGGAAATTGTTTCTGGTCCCAATATCTAAACTCAACTGCATCGTACAGACCCCACAGATATTTAGCATATATTGCATCCTAAAAATCATTGAATTTGCTTGTAGCATCACCCACAAGGGGGAAAGTGAAGCATGTGCGTTGATCCTTAGTACTAGCCATTGCTAAAGCAGTCATTTCCATTCTAACCGACAGAAAAAATGTGCACCTTGTATTCGCCCTATGACTGCAAGCACAGCCAAAATCATCACACAACTACCAAAATCACAAGTATGTACTCATGAGAGAGGAGCAGATGAACTTACCCGTCCGGGATCTGTTGCCCTCTCTTTTTCGTAGATCACACTCATTTCATCACTGTCTCATGAGCTATGGGTCTTCACCATCGTAATCAATGTAGTTGTGGCAAGGATCTCTCACGACATTGACCACACGACGGCCAGGGCTCAGATGAGTCGTCGCCGATAGCTAGGGTTAGCGTTTGCATGCGTCGCCACTCTAGAGAGTGATTCGGGAGAGAGAGCGAAATGAGAAGCGAGACCTATGCGGAAACCATGTGTAATTAAGGAAAGGGCAGGGGAATCTACTGTTCAAAACGGTGCTCCACCGTGGTCAAACATCACTAACCAGACGGAGCCGTCACAGAAGGGCATTCAAGCGAGTCCTAGGACAAATCTAACTGTAAGTCTGAGGCGGAAACGTAACGGCAAACCCTATGGGTGGGTTGTAATGACGGGCAAAGATGCAATTGTCCCAATAAGAAACCATAGATGAAGTCTGTCCTTGTATATTTATGTAGCATATGGATTTATTTGATAAGAACCATGCATGAACTAATCACAATTTGTTAAGTAGTGCACTAGTAAGGACAAGCAGTGTAGTATACTGATACTAGATTGTTGCTCTATTTTGCCCATAGGGAAGAACCCTAGAGAAACCCTACCTCCGATCTAGATCATTGCAGTCAGTTGCATCCTCCCATGATAAAAATGGAGATGGCAACAGACTTTACAAACCCCAAACTGGATACAGGTCCAGAGCGTTGGTACTTTGAGCAATATTAGTAGAAAGAAGAAACGCTCATAGTAGATTTGCACATTGTGAAACAATATAGGACCAGAGCATTAGCACCTGAGGAATCAGAAGATGTGGTCATTCGAACATAATTTTCAACACACAAATCATCGTAGTTGTGAGCAGTGCTTCACCTTGCCGTTCAGTAAACCCGTCGCAAGCAAAGCTCCAATCAACATAATTTGGGAATAGAAAGAGCATGAACAAAATTAGGCGTGCAGAATTTGGGGGAAGAAGAGGTAAGACAGGTAGGCAAAGGGGTGATTAGTTAGGACCCTAAGCATCAATCATGGGTGTCTAAGAAGATTTTGCTGGGTAGCGAAGAGAATGGGAAGGAGCAGTGATACATATTATATGGAGGTGCGTACAGTAAGGGGAGGGCATAAATCGACAACATAACTAACCTGCTATTATCACGCGACTGTGACCACCTCATATCTATTACCATTCATGGCCTGTGGGAACTGCGATTTAGTTCCGGAATCACTGGTGAAGGTACTCGAATCATCAGCAGACGATTCAATGTTCGCGCTACCTCTTCTAGGCGTTGCCCGCGGATGTACCTGGTCGGTCGTCTTGGTTGTAACAGGTGTAGGATCGCCATGGTTGCCACCCCCGCTTAACTTACCATGGCCCATGGTTGTGGTAGTGAGTTAGTACGCACGGGGAGCTCCTATTTGCCGACCTGGCCGCCGGAAGTCGTGGAAGCGCGCCACCCCCAGCCCCCTCGCGCCCTGTTGAACCGGCCCATGCACGGGGCAGGATGCCCCCTGTCTTTTTATTTTATTTTTTACTTTTTGTAAAAAAAAGTCATGATTTCCAAAAAAGATCCAAATTTCTGAATAATTATGAATTTTGAACAAGAAATCATAAAATAACCATGAATTCAAAAAAATGTTCATGATTTTGAAAAAAAGTTCGAGAAATCATAAAAGGCTTGCACAATAAAAAAATGTTCGTGATTTTGAGAAAATTTTCGCATATTCAAAAAATATTCACGATTTTGATTTTTTTGCCTATTCCAATAAATATTCATGAATTGTACAAAATTTTGCATTAACATAATGTTCATGATTTTCTAAAAGGTTCCCAGGAACGAAAAATCTTTATCGGTTAATTTTTTTTTGCTGATTCAAAAAATGTTCATGAATTCGGAAAATGATGATGCATTTCGAAAAAAATGTTCGTGTATTCCAAAAATGTTCCCAATTTTTAAAAAGTGCTCACGAGTTTAAAAAACTATTCACAATTTTAAAATGTGTCCGTGAATTGTAAAAAAGTTTGTGAATTCGACAAATGTTCATGATTGTACAAAAATACAAAAAATTGCAAAAAAAATGCAAATGGTTCATGATTTCAAAATAATGATCAAAAATTTAAAAAATGTTCACAAATTTTAAAGATGCTCACAAAAATTAAATAGAAATAGAAACAAAAATAAAAAGAAAAAACAAAAAGAAACATAAAAGAAAATAAAGAAAAAGAAAATAAAGAAAAATTGGAAGAAAAAACAAAGGAAAACGAATAAGCTGGTTCACCAAACCCAAAACCGGTGGGGAATAAACACTAAATGGGCCGGCCCAAACACTGGATCGAGCGCTGGAGGGGTGCGCGCTAGGTTGCTCACGCACGACCTATGCGTCAAATAGGATCTGACGTGCGAACGCTAGACGATGAAGATTGTTTTGCCGTGATTTTTTTTTGAGAAAAAACCATAATATTTTTATATAACGAAGAAAACACCATGAGGCCCAAATACACATAAGTTGACTGATTTTGACACCGCAACGTCTAGTCTCTACGTGAATCGATGGGTGGCGGAAGTAAGTAGCCCACGTGGGAATGGAAGTTGATCAAACAGGAGGGACAACCTCAGGTGATGATCCAACGGTGAGAAACGTAAATAGCCTGAGATGGCTGAAAAGTTGTGTGGTTGTAATGTCTCTAAATGTGATGTTTTGGGATCAAAATAGTGCGATTTTTTTACTTTGGTAGCACTTTTATATATAAAGTTGACATGTGGGCCCCAAACGTCAATGCAGAACTACCCGTAAAAGTGCACAAACTCAAATGCACCCACACAATCAAAGAAAGTTAATCTCCCTAAAGGAGGCTTTGCATTTATATTGTGATGGTTAGGCCAGAAAGTCAATCTCCAAAAATCATCAATCTTCTTTGGTACTCATTGCTCCAACGATACTAAGCAAAAGGTAATGGGAATTTTGGGGGTCACAAATGAATCATTCCACGATACATATCTTAGAATGCCTACTCATGTGGGCAGGTCGCCAGCTAGGACATTCAAATTCCTAAATGACAAAGTTTTTTAGCGCATCATTAGTTTTTCATATCGACCCCCTTCTTGGGCAGGAAAAGAAGTTTTGCTGAAATATGTGGTTTAGGCTATTCCGACATATATTATGAGTTGTTTCTGAATACCTATTTCTACATGTGAAGGGATGAGACAAGTTGTTGCTGATTATTGGTGGGGTAGAGAAGATAGTAAGAGGAAAGTTCACTGGCGTTCATGGGAATGGTTATCCACACCAAAAAAGCTTGGTGGACTAGGTTTCCGTGATTTTTCGCTCTTCAACCAAGCTATGCTTGGTAGACAATGTTGGAGGCTTCTTACTGAGCCAGATTCTCTTTGTGCTCGGGTTTTCAAAGGACCCTATTTTCCATACTACGATTTTTGGGATGCGCCCAAGCCTAGGTCTTCATCCTATACTTGGAGAAGTATTCACTATGACCGAGAGCTTGTTAAGGCTGGTGTTCCATGGGGAATTAATGGCCAAAAGGTTAAAATTATGACAGATCACTGGATTCCCGAACGACCACCGCACATGTTGCAAACTCTATCTCCAATTCCAGAATATGCTAAAGTGTGTTGTCTCATGGATGGACATGGTCATAGGAACGAAGAAAATGTTAGAGCTTTTTTCACGGAGAAAACTGTTGAACTCATATTACAAACACAAATTAGTAGCCATGGAGGAGAGGATTTTGTGTATTGGCATCATACTCGCTTTGGACTATATACTGTCCGTTCAGCTTACAATCTTGATCGATCTTCGGATTTCTTTTTATCACACAGTAAGACTGGCCGTGGACTCCCGTCAAGTAGGGAAGTTGAGGAGAAATATTGGAAGGCAATCTGGGCAATCAAGGCCCCAAACAAAATGAACATAGTGCTCTGGAGGTTCGCACATGACTGCCTCCCATCCGGACTTCAATTATGCCATCAGAATATCCCCACAAATCCTGCTTGTGTGCATTGTGGGAGAGACGGGAGTATTGAGTACTGTTTGTTGTTCTGTCAGTTTGCTTCCGAGGTTTGGAACAAGGTCAAAAACGGTTCGACATCCACCTATGTCGCAAAAACTTCCACTCACGAAACAATGGCTATTCGATTTCATTGACAGAGCAGCTCCGAGCAGTCCACTGTCTTGGCAACACTGTATGGCATATTTGGGAAGCAAGGAATGCGGTAAGGAATGGTGAAGGTAATATCCATCGACACTGTGTTGCCTCAAAGATCCACGCTTATGTTGATTTGATTCTGCTGCATCTCTTTAGGACTGTTGCAGGGCACAGGGATACGTCTCCAATGTATCTACTTTTCCAAACACTTTTTCCCTTGTTTTGGACTCTAACTTGCATGATTTGAATGGAACTAACACGGACTGACGCTGTTTTCAGCATAATTGCTATGGTGTTATTTTTGTGCAGGAATAAAAGTTCTCGGAATGACCTGAAAATCGACGGAGACACGTTTTGGAATATATAAAAAAAATACTGGCGAAAGAATCAGCGTAAGGGGGCCCACACCCTGTCCACGAGGGTGCAGGGCGCGCCCCAGGGACCCCCCCCCCCCCCCCGCCGCCACGTGGGCCCCTTGAGCCTCCACCGACGTCAACTCCAACTCTATATATTCATGTTCGGGGAGAAAAAAAATCAGAGAGAAGGATTCATCATGTTTTACGATACGGATCCGCCACCAAGCCCTAATCTTCATCGGGAGGGCTGATATGGAGTCCGTTCGGGGCTCCGGAGAGGGGAATCCGTCGCCATCGTCATCATCAACCTTCCTCCATCACCAATTTCATGATGCTCACCGCCATGCGTGAGTAATTCCATCGTAGGATTGCTGGATAGTGATGGGTTGGATGACATTTACCATGTAATCGAGTAGGTTTTGTTAGGTTTTGATCCCTAGTATCCATTATGTTCTAAGATTGATGTTGCTATGAATTTGCTATGATTAATGCTTGTCAGTAGGGCCCGAGTGCCATGATTTCAGATCTGAACCTATTATGTTTTCATGAATATATGTGAGTTCTTGATCCTATTTTGCAAGTCAATAGTCACCTACTATGTGTTATGGTCGGGTAACCCCGAAGTGACAACAATCGGGACCACTCCCGGTGATGACCGTAGTTTCAGGAGTTCATGTATTCACTAAGTGTTAATGCTTTGGTCTGGTACTCTATTAAAAGGAGGCCTTAATATCCCTTGGTTTCCAATAGGACACCGCTGCCATGGGAGGGTAGGACAAAAGATGTCATGCAAGTTCTTTTCCATAAGCACGTATGACTATATTCGGAATACATGCCTACATTACATTGATGAACTAGAGCTAGTTCTGTGTCACCATATGTTATAACTGTTGCATGAGGAATCGCATCCGATATAATTATCCATCATTAATCCATTGCGTACGAGCTTGTCACATATTGATCTTTGCTTAGTTACTTTTTCGTTGCCACTGTTACAATTACTACAAAAACTACTACCGTTACTTTTGCCACCGTTACCATTACTTCCATACTACTTTGCTACTAAATACTTTACTGCAGATATTAAGTCTTTCAGGTATGGTTGAATTGACAACTCAACTGCTAATACTTGAGAATATTCTTTGGCTCCCCTTGTGTCGAATCAATAAATTTGGGTTGAATACTCTACCCTGAAAAACTGTTGCGATCCCCTATACTTGTGGGTTATCAAGACTATTTTCTGGCGCCATTGCCGGGGAGCATAGCTCTATTCTTTGAGTCACTTGGGATTTATATATGTTGATCACTATGAGGAACTTGAAAGATGGAAGAACCAAGATTTTTCCCTCAACTACGAGGGGAGGTAAGGAACTGTCATCTAGCTTTGCACTTGATTCACCTTCTGTTTGAGTAAACTTGCGACACCTACTCCTGCTATTGATTCCGATATGTCGCATGTTATTGATGATGACACTTCTGCTATGCATTATGCTTATGATGAAACTACTTCTATGCTTGATAATATTGTGCCATTAGGTGAATTTCTTGATGAACAACTTGCTAGGGTTAGCGAAAATGAAATTATTGAAACTGATAATACTGACGAAAGTGATGATGAAGATTCTCCCCCTAGATATGAATTGTCTGATGTGCCTGAGGGTTATGTTATGGATGAAGAAACTGCTAGAGATCTTTTAGCTTGCAAAGATAGATATGATCTTAAGAAACTGTTAGCTAAGCTGAAAGAAAAGTCTTTGAATGCTAGAATGAAATATTGAAGGAAATATGCCCTAGAGGCAATAATAAAGTTATTATTTATTTCCTTATATCATGATAAATGTTTATTATTCATGTTAGAATTGTATTAACCGGAAACATAATACATGTGTGAATACATAGACAAACATAGTGTCACTAGTATGCCTCTACTTAACTAGCTCATTTATCAAAGATGGTTATGTTTCCTAGCCATGGACAAATGAGTTGTCATTTGATTAACGGGATCACATCATTAGAAGAATGATGTGATTGACTTGACCCATTCCGTTAGCTTAGCACTTGATCATTTAGTATGTTGCTATTGCTTTTTTCATGACTTATACATGTTCCTATAACTATGAGATTATGCAACTCCTGTTTACCGGAGGAACACTTTGGGTGCTACCAAACGTCACAACGTAACTGGGTGATTATAAAGGAGTACTATAGGTGTCTCCAAAGGTACATGTTGGGTTGGCGTATTTTGAAATTAGGTTTTGTCACTCCGATTGTCGGAGAGGTATCTCTGGGCCCTCTCGGTAATGCACATCACTTAAGCCTTGCAAGCATTGCAACTAATGAGTTAGTTGCGGGATGATGTATTACGGAACGAGTAAAGAGACTTGGCGGTGACGAGATTGAACTAGGTATTGAGATACCGATGATCGAATCTCGGGCAAGTAACATACCGATGACAAAGGGAACAACGTATGTTGTTATGCGGTTTGACCAATAAAGATCTTCGTAGAATATGTGGGAGCCAATATGAGCATCCAGGTTCCGCTATTGGTTATTGACCGGAGACGTGTCTCGGTCATGTCTACATTGTTCTCGAACCCGTAGGGTCCGCACGCTTAAGGTTTCGATGACAGTTATATTATGAGTTTATGAGTTTTGATGTACCGAAGGAGTTCGGAGTCCCAGATGAGATCGGGGACATGACGAGGAGTCTCGAAATGGTCGAGACGTAAAGATCGATATATTGGACGACTATATTCAGAGTTCGGAAAGGTTCCATGTGATTCGGGTATTTTTCGGAGTACCGGAGAGTTACGTAGAACTATCGTTGTGGTTTTTGATGCGTAGGTAAGAACGGTTCTTGCTCAGCCCGTAGCAGCCACGTAAAACTTGCAACAACAATGTAGAGGACGTCTAACTTGTTTTTGCAGGGCATGTTGTGATGTGATATGGTCAAGACGTGATGAGATATAAGTTTTTGTATGAGATGATCATGTTTTGTTGAAGTTATCGGCAACTGGCAGAAGCTCTGTGGTTTATCTCTTTGTTGCATAAGATGCAAGTGCCAAATAATTGCTTTACTTTATCGCTATGCGATAGCAATAGTTGCAAGAGCAATAGTTGGCGAGACGACCATGTGACGACACATTGATATAGATCAAGATGATGAAGATCATGGTGTCGTGCCGGTGATGATAGAGATCATGGCAATACTTTGGAGATGGAGATCACAAGCACAAGATGATGATGGCCATATCATATCACTTATATTGATTGCATGTGATGTTTATCCTTTATGCATCTTATCTTGCTTTGATTGACGGTAGCATTTTAAGATGATCTCTCACTAAATTATCAAGAAGTGTTCTCCCTGAGTATGCACCATTGCGAAAGTTCTTCGTGCTGAGACACCACATGATGATCGGGTGTGATAGGCTCTACGTTCAAATACAATGGGTGCAAAACAGTTGCGCACACGGAATACTCAGGTTAAACTTGACGAGCCTAGCATATAACAGATATGGCCTCGGAACACGGAGACCGAAAGGTCGAGCATGAATCATATAGTAGATATGATCAACATATTGATGTTCACTGTTGAAACTACTCCATCTCACGTGACGATCGTACATGGTGTAGTTGGTATGGATCACGTAATCACTTAGAAGATTAGAGGGATGTCTATCTAAGTGGGAGTTCTTAAGTAATATGATTAATTGAACTTAAATTTATGATGAACTTAGTCCTGGTAGTATTTTGCAAATTATGTTGTAGATCAATAGCTTGCATTGTTGCTTTCATATGTTCATTTTGATATGTTCCTAAAGAAAATTGTGTTGAAAGATGTTGGTAGCAATGATGCGGATTGGATCCGTGATCTGAGGTTTATCCTCATTGCTGCACAGAAGAATTATGTCCTTAATGCACCACTAGGTGACAGACCTATTGCAGGAGCAGATGCAGATGTTATGAACGTTTGGCTAGCTCAATATGATGACTACTTGATAGTTTAGTGCACCATGCTCAACGGCTTAGAATCGGGACTTCAAAGACGTTTTGAACATCATGGACCATATGAGATGTTCCAGGAGTTGAAGTTAATATTTCAAGCAAATACCCGAGTTGAGAGATATGAAGTCTCCAACAAGTTATATGGCTAAAAGATGGAGGAGAATCGCTCAACTAGTGAGCATGTGCTCAGATTGTTTGGGTACTACAATCGCTTGAATCAAGTGGAAGTTAATCTTCCAGATAAGATAGTGATTGACAGAATTCTCTAGTCACCATCACCAAGTTAGTAGAACTTTGTGATGAACTATAGTATGCAAGGGATGACGAAAACGATTCCCGAGCTCTTCGTGATGCTGAAATCGACGAAGGTAGAAATCAAGAAAAGAGCATCAAGTGTTGATGATTGAAAAGACCACTAGTTTCAAGAAAAGGGCAAAGGGAAAGAAAGGGAACTCTAAGTAGAATGGCAAGCAAGTTGTCACTCCCGCAAAGAAGCCCAAAGCTGGACCAAAGCCTGAAACTGAATGATTATACTGCAAAGGAAATGGTCACTGGAAGTGGAAATGCCCTGAATATTTGGTGGATAAGAAGGATGGCAAAGTGAACAAGGGTATATTTGATATACAGGTTATTGATGTGTACCTTACTAGTGTTTATAGTAGCCCCTGAGTATTTGATACTTGTTCGGTTGCTAAATATTAGTAACTCGAAACAGGAGTTACAGAATAAACAGAGACTAGTTGAGGGTGAAGTGACGATGTGTGTTGGAAGTGGTTCCAAGATTGATATGATCATCATCGCACACTCCCTATACTTTCGGGATTAGTGTTAAACCTAAATAAATGTTATTTGGCGTTTGCGTTGAGCATGAATATGATTTGATCATGTTTATTGCGATACGGTTATTCATTTAAAGTCAAAGAATAATTGTTGTTCTATTTACATGAATAAAACCTTCGATGGTCATACACCCAATGAAAATAGTTTGTTGGATCTCGATCGTAGTAATACACATATTCATAATATTGATGCCAAAAGATGCAAAGTTGATAATGATAGTGCAACTTATTTGTGGCACTGCCGTTTGGGTCATATCGGTGTAAAGTGCATGAAGAAACTCCATAAAGATGGAGTTTTGGAATCTCTTGGTTATGAATCATTTGATGCTTGCGAACCGTGCTTTTTGGGCAAGATGACTAAAACTCCGTTCTCCGGAACAATGGAACGAGCTACTGACTTGATGGAAATAATACATACCGAAGTATATGGTCCAATGAGTGTTGATGCTCGTGGCAGGTATCGTTATTTTCTGACCTTCACAAGATGAATTGAGCAGATATGAGTATATCTACTTAATAAAGCACAAGTCTGAAACATTTGGAAAGTTCAAAGAATTTCAGAGTGAAGTGGAGAATGATCGTAACAAGAAAATAATGTTTCTGCAATTTGATCGCGGAGACAAATATTTGAGTTACGAGTTTGGTCTTCAATTAAAACAATGTGGAATAGTTTCACAAACTCATGCCACCTGGAACACCACAGCTTAATGGTGTGTCCGAGCGTCATAACAGTACATTATTGGATATAGTGCGATCTATGATGTATCTTACCAATTTACCACTATCGTTTTGGGGTTATGCATTAGAGACAGTTGCATTCACTTTAAAAAAAGGGCACCATCAAAATCCGTTGAGACGACGCCTTATGAACTGTGGTTTGGCGAGAAACCAAAGTTGTCGTTTCTTAAAGTTTGGGGCTGTGATGCTTATGTGAAAAAGTTTTCACTTGATAAGCTCGAACCCAAATCGGAGAAGTGCGTCTTCATAGAATACCCAAAGGTAACTATTGGGTACACCTTCTATCACAGATCTGAAAGAAAGATTCGTTGCTAAGATGGATCCTTTCTAGAGAAGGAGTTTCTCTCGAAAGAAGTGAGTGGGAGGAAAGTAGAACTTGATGAGGTAATTGTACCTTCTCCCTTATTGGAAAGTAGTTCATCACAGAAATCAGTTCGAGTGATTCCTACACCAATTAGTGAGGAAGTTAATGATGATGATCATGAAACTTCAGATCAAGTTGCTACCAAACCTCGTAGGTCTTCCAGAGTAAGATCCGCACCAGAGTGGTACGGTAATCATGTTCTAGAAGTCATGTTACTAGACCATGATGAACCTACGAACTATGAGGAAGCGATGATGAGCCCAGATTCCGCGAAATGGCTTGAGGCCATAAAATCTGAGATATGATCCATGTATGAGAACAAAGTATGGACTTTGATTGACTTGCTCGATGATCAGCAAGCCATGTTAAATAAATGGATCTTCAAGAGGAAGACGGACACTGATAGTAGTGTTACTATCTACAAAGCTCGACTTGTTGCAAAAGGTTTTCGACAAGTTCAAGGTGTTGAATATGATGAGATTTTCTCACTCGTAATGATGCTTAAGTCTGTCCGAATCATGTTAGCAATTGCCACATTTTATGAAATCTGGCAAATGGATGTCAAAACTACATTCCTTAATGGATTTATTAAAGAAGAGTTGCATATGATGCAACCAGAAGGTTTTTGTCAATCCTAAAGGTGCTAACAAAGTGTGCAAGCTCCAGCGATCCATTTATGGACTAGTGCAAGCCTCTCGGAGTTGGAATATATGCTTTGATGAGTTGATCAAAGCATATGGTTTTATACAGACTTTTTGAGAAGCCTGTATTTACAAGAAAGTGAGTGGGAGCTCTGTAGCATTTCTAATATTATATGTGGATGACATATTGTTGATTGGAAATGATATAGAAATTCTGGATAGCATGAAAGGATACTTGAATAAGAGTTTTTCAAAGCAAGACCTTGGTGAAGCTGCTTACACATTGAGCATCAAGATCTATATAGATAGATCAAAAGACGCTTGATAAGATTTTTCAGTGAGTACATACCTTGATAAATTTTTGAAATAGTTCAAAATGGAACAGTCAAAGAAGGAGTTCTTGCCTGTGTTGCAAAGGTGTGAAATTGAGTAAGACTCAAGACCCGACCACGACAGAAAATAGAAAGAGAATGAAAGTCATTACCTATGCATCAGTCATAGGTTCTATAAAAGTATGCCATGCTATGGACCAGACCTATTGTATACTCTGCCCTGGTTTGGCAAAGGAATACAATTTTGATCTAATAGTAGATCACTGGACAGCGGTCAAGAATATCCTTAGTAAGGACTAAGGAGATGTTTCTCGATTATGGAGGTGATAAAAGAGTTCGTTGTAAAAGTTACATCGGTGCAAACTTTTACACCAATCCAGATGACTCTAAGTCTCAATCTGGATACATATTGAAAGTGGGAGCAATCAACTAGAGTAGCTCCGTGCAGAGCATTGTAGACATAGAATATTTGCAAAATACATACGGCCCGTTGACTAAACTCCTCTCACGAGCAAAACATGATCATACCTTAGTACTCTTTTGGGTGTTAATCACATAGCGATGTGAACTAGATTATTGACTCTAGTAAACCCTTTGGGTGTTGATCACATGACAATGTGAACTATGGGTGTTAATCACATACAGATGTGAATATTGGTGTTGAATCACATGATGATGTGAACTAGATTATTGACTCTAGTGCAAGTGGGAGACTGAAGGAAATATGCCCTAGAGGCAATAATAAAGTTATTATTTATTTCCTTATATCATGATAAATGTTTATTATTCATGCTAGAATTGTATTAACCGGAAACATAATACATGTGTGAATACATAGACAAACATAGTGTCACTAGTATGCCTCTACTTGACTAGCTCGTTTATCAAAGATGGTTATGTTTCCTAGCCATGGAAAAATGAGTTGTCATTTGATTAACGGAATCACATCATTAGAAGAATGATGTGATTGACTTGACCCATTCCGTTAGCTTAGCACTTGATTGTTTAGTATGTTGCTATTGCTTTCTTCATGACTTATACATGTTCCTATAACTATGAGATTATGCAACTCCCGTTTACCGGAGGAACACTTTGGGTGCTACCAAACGTCACAACGTAACTGGGTGATTATAAAGGAGTACTACCGGTGTCTCCAAAGGTACATGTTGGGTTGGCATATTTCGAGATTAGGTTTTGTCACTCCGATTGTCGGAGAGGTATCTTTGGGCCCTCTCGGTAATGCACATCACTTAAGCCTTGCAAGCATTGCAACTAATGAGTTAGTTGCGGGATGATGTATTACGGAACGAGTAAAGAGACTTGGCGGTGACGAGATTGAACTAGGTATTGAGATACCGACGATCGAATCTTGGGCAAGTAACATACCGATGACAAAGGGAACAACGTATGTTGTTATGCGGTTTGACCGATAAAGAGCTTCGTAGAATATGTGGGAGCCAATATGAGCATACAGGTTCCGCTATTGGTTATTGACCGGAGACGTGTCTCGGTCATGTCTACATTATTCTCGAACCCGTAGGGTCCGCACGCTTAAGGTTTCGATGACAGTTATATTATGAGTTTATGAGTTTTGATGTACTGAAGGAGTTCGGAGTCCCGGATGAGATCGGGGACATGACGAGGAGTCTCGAAATGGTCGAGACGTAAAGATCGATATATTGGACGACTATATTCGGAGTTCGGAAAGGTTCCGAGTGATTCGGGTATTTTTCGGAGTACCGGAGAGTCACGGGAATTCGCCGGGGAGTATATGGGCCTTATTGGGCCATACGGGAATAGAGGAGAGAGGCCAAAAGGAAGGAGGCCTGCGCACCACCTCTGGTCCGAATTGACAAGGGGAGCAGCCCCTTTTCCTTCTCCCTCTCCTCCTCTTTTCTTCTCCAACAAGGAAAGGAGGAGTCCTACTCCCGGTGGGAGTAGGACTCTCCCCTTGGTGCGCCTCCTCCATAGGCCGGCCGCCTCCCCCTTGCTCCTATATATACGGGGGCAGGGGGCACCCCAAAGACACAACAACAATTGATCCTTGAGATCTATTAGCCGTGTGCGGTGCCCCCCTCCACCATAGTTCTCCTTGATAATATTGTAGCGGTGCTTAGGCGAAGCCCTGTGACGGTAGAACATCAAGATCGTCACCACGCGGTCGTGCTGACGGAACTCTCCCTCGACACTCGGCTGGATCGGAGTTCGAGGGACGTCATCGAGCTGAACGTGTGCTAGAACTCGGAGGTGCCGTAGTTTCGGTGCTTGATCGGTCGGCCCGTGAAGATGTACAACTACATCAACCGCGTTGTTCTAACGGTTCCGCTTTCGGTCTACAAGGGTATGTAGATTACACTCTCCCCTCTCGTTGCTATGCATCACCATGATCTTGCCTGTGCGTAGGAATTTTTTTGAAATTACTACGTTCCCCAACAAATATGACCCTACTTTTGCTACTTCACCTATCTGTATTTCTGATAAGGATTATGATTTCTCTGTCGATCCCGAGTTAATTACTTTGGTTGAATCTGATCCTTTTTATGGCTATGAATCTGAAACTGTTGTGGCGCATCTTACTAAATTGAATGATATAGCCACCCTATTCACTCATGAGGAATTTTTTTTACTACTATATCCTTAAGTTATTTCCGTCATTAAAGGGTGATGCTAAAACATGGTTTAATTCTCTTGCTCCTGGTTGTGTGCGTAGTCCCCAGGATATGATTTATTACTTCTCTGTTAAATATTTCCCCGCTCATAAGAAACAAGCTACCTAAAGGGAAATATAGAATTTTGTGCAAATTGAAGAAGAGAGTCTCCCACAAGCTTGGGGGAGGCTTCTCCGATTACTTAATGCTTTGCCTTATCATCCTCTCAAGAAAAATGAAATACTTTATATCTTTTATAATGGACTAACCGATGCTTCTAGAGACCACCTGGATAGTTGTGTTGGTTGTGTTTTTAGGGAAAGAACTGTTGAGCAAGCTGAATTGCTATTGAATAATATGTTGAGTAATGATAATGATTGGACACTTCCTGAACCAACTCCTAAGCCAACTCTGAAGAAAAGGGGTATTCTATTTCTCAGTCCTGAAGATATGCAAGAGGCAAAGAAATCTATGAAAGAAAAAGGTATTAAAGCTGAAGATGTTAAGAATTTACCACATATTGAAGAAATACATGGTCTTAATAACCCGACACAGGTAGTAAAGGTAAATTCCCTCTATAGATTTGATGAAGGTGATATTCCTCATAATAAGTCTGCTAGCCAATGCTTGGATGAGTTCGATAATTTTATTGTTAAACAAGAAAACTTCAATGCTTATGTTGGTAGACAATTGAAACATAATGCTTATATGATTGAACACTTGAGTGATTATATGTCTAGAGTTAAAGGTGGCCTTAAACTTATTAGTAAACATGCTTCTATGGTTGCCACTCAAGTAGAACAAGTGCTTAAAGCACAGGATGATTTGCTCAATGAATTGAATAATAAGGAAAATGAAAATGTTGTTAGAGTTGTGACTAGAGGTGGTAAAATGACTCAAGAACCTTTGTATCCTGAGGGTCACCCCAAGAGAGTTGAGCAAGATTCTCAGAGAAGTAATGTTGGTACACCTAGTCCTTCTAAGAAAAAGAAAAAGAAAAATGATGGGACTTTGCATGCTTCTAGTGAACCTGTTGTTGACACACCTGAGAATCCCAATGATATTTCGATTTTTGATACTGAAACACAATCTAGTAATGAACATGAACCTAGTGATAATATTAATGAAGATGTTCATGTTGATGCTCAACCTAGCCATAACAATGATGTAGAGATTGAACCTGCTGTTGATCTTGATAACCCACAATCAAAGAATCAGCGTTATGATAAGAGAGACTTTGTTGCTAGGAAGCACGGTAAAGAAAGATAACCATGGGTTCAGAAACCCATGCCTTTTCCTCCTAAACCATCCAAGAAAAAGGATGATGAGGATTTTGAGCGCTTTGCTGAAATGACTAGACCTATCTTTTTGCGTATGCATTTGACTGATATGCTTAAATTGAATCCTTATGCTAAGTATATGAAAGATATTGTTACAAATAAAAGAAAGATACTGGAAGCTGAAATTTCCATCATGCTTGCCAATTATACTTTTAAAGGTGGAATACCTAAGAAACTAGGAGATCCAGGAGTACCAACTATACGATGCTCCATTAAAAGAAACTATGTTAAAACTTCTTTATGTAAGCTTGGAGCCGGTGTTAGTGTTATGTCTCTCTCTTTATATCGTAGACTTGATTTGAATAAGTTGACACCTATTGAAATATCTTTGCAAATGGCCGATAAATCAACTACTATACCTGTCGGTATCTGTGAGGATGTGCCTGTTGTGGTTGCAAACGTTACTATTTTAACGGACTTTGTTTTTCTTGATATTCCCGAGGACGATAGTATGTCGATTATCCTTGGTAGACCCTTTTTGAATACTGCAGGGGCTGTTATTGATTGCAACAAAGGCAATGTCACTTTTCATGTTAATTGTAATGAGCATACGGTACACTTTCCGAGGAAACAACCTCAAGCCCATAGTATCAATTCTATTAGAAAATTTTCAAAGATCACTATTGGAGGTTTTGAATTCCCTCTACCTACTGTCAAGAAGAAATATGATATTCTTATTGTTGGGGACATGCATATCCCCGTTGAGTCTAGTGTTATTCGAAAATTCTCGGTTTCATGTTATTCGGAAAGAGTTTGTTAACAAGACTTGATCAACCTTGTTAGTGGATTCCTTTTGATGAGCATGAGATGGATGAAGTTAGAAAGCACAACTTTTATGTACCCTCCTTTTACTCTGTTATTTAGATTAAAGAAAGCAAAAATAGTATTTTCTACCTGTTTTTTGAATTATCCTTGCAATAAAAATACCCCGAAAATAAAAGTTCTCCAAATATCCTGAAAATGTTATATGATTTTTTGTAAAATGTTTAAGAATTACTGGCACTGAGAACACACTAGGGGGCCCCCACCACTTGGCCACGAGGGTGCAGGGCGCCCCCTGCCTCGTGGACCCCACGTGGACCCCCTCCACTTATTCCAGCACCCACTCACTTCATCTTTCTCCAGAAAAAATCATCCCGTAGCTCAAACCCGTGTTCTAGCTCATCTTGCTGCCATTTTTTATCTCCTTGCTCAAAGCTCCATTCACAAAACTGCTTTGGGGGATTGTTCTTTGGTATGTGACTCCTCCAATGGTCAAATTAGTTTTTGTCCTCGTGCTTTATTTATTGCAAATTCTTGCTACTTAGGTGACCCTGTTCTTGAGCTTGCATGTCAAATTTATGTGGTCAAAAGTAGTTTTAATGCATGATATAGCCTCTAGGCACTTGTAGGAGCAGTTGCTATCAATCTTGTTGAGTTTGGTTCACTTTTATTTTGAGTCACTAAAAATTTCAGAAATTTTTCAGAGAAAGAAAATGATGAAGAGATTGTTGAGTGGCTCTTCGAGCCGAAGTTCGCAGGATAAGCAGAATGAGGAAAATAAAAAGCCCAAATAGAATCTTCCTCGCACTATGAAGGTTCGGCCGTGTGAATGGCCTTGTAGTGAGTTCCTAAGAACCGCCGGAATTTACGATGATTTCTATTACTTGGCTGAGAATGCAGGCCTCGCCGACTTCCTCCATGACCAATGCGAACAGTATCTCCTACTCACTAATATTTTCGTGCAAAATTTTTATTTCCATGCTAAGAAATCACCATCTTCAATGGAGTTTCACTTATATGATGAGGTTAAGGAGATGCCACTCCATGATTTTTGTCGAGTCTGCAAGATACCCTTTGAGGGCAGCATCGAGGAACCACACCGTAGTGATGTGGATGGGTTTATTGATAGAATTGCCGTAGGAGAAACTAGGATAAGAAGAAGAGGCTTAAGTATAATTTGATATTTGATATTTGATAAAACTCACTTTGAGATTATTACCTTGCCTGCACCCTCTTTGTTTAACATACTTTCAGGAACGTACCTCATCTTACCATAGGCCATTTATGCGTACTGGAGGCTGACACAAGTTCCAAAGCCTGAGCCTGAGCCACCACTTGACCCTTATCGTCAATCTGTTTATCAGTGGGATCTGGAGGAGATTGCCAACCAGTGGCACCCTGAGGACCCTCCTCAATACACCGGAGGGAGTAGCTTCGATCCGTGGGCATAGACCAACTTAGGCCAAAAGCCTAAGCTTGGGGGAGCACATATTTCTCACCGACATTACATTCATGTTCACACACTCATGCCAGTTGTCGGTGCTCCATGCTAGTTTATTTTCTTTTCTAGCATTCTCCTTGTGTGTTGGAAAAACCTTAAGAAAAACAAAAACATTAGTTGTAGCTAGTTTATTTTCCATGCCTGCAGTAGTAGTAATTAAAAGAAAATCCAAAAAGATTTCTCATTCTTCTTTTGCTTGTGGGGAGCTTTCCTGTGTAAATAGTTTTATTTCTTTTCTTGTTCTTTGGGAGTCGAGAGGAGAAGACCATGATGAAAATGTTGAGTGGCACTGATATGCATTATTGTTGATTTAACTAAGAGCCCATGTTACCTTGTCTTCTTCCTTGTATTAAATGCTTGCAGATTCCAGCTTAGTCCAATGCACGTGCACTATTATTATTATCCACACCGTTCGGTCGTGCAAGTGAAAGGCAATAACAACGATGTATGATGGACTGATTGAGATGAGAGAAGCTGGTATGAACTCGACCTATCTTGTTTTTGTAAATATGATTAGTTCATCATTCCTGATTCAGCCTATTATGAATGAAACATGTTTTCAATGACAATTAGATATTATAGTTTCCCATGCCATGCTTAATTAGCTAGGAGTTTATAATGGTTTACCTTGCATGCCAACATGCTATTAAAATGGTTGTGATGTGGTATGATAGGGTGTGAAAGAACATGCGGTGGCCCCATGTTTGGTTTTGATAATTGATGACAATCTCTATGGACTAATGGTTGCCTTGAGTTATATTTGAAGGATTTGTCCATAGGCTGTTCTTGAAGTCCATGTGTTGGTTTCAAGGAGTTTATGAGTTGACCAAGGTGCTATTAAGGAATTATCCAAAGATTGGTCATGTGAGTGTTGAGCTTATTGCAAGCATGTCTTGAAGAAGAAGATTGTGTGATCATTCATGTTTACCTTCAAGACATCATCCAAATGAAGAGAGTTGGAAAGATTTAAGGTTGATCAAGACTAAGTCAAGAGTGAATCAAGTTTATCAACTCACCAAGCGTAGAAGATGTACCGAGCGTGATTAAGTGATCCCATGGTATGGTAAGCATTGTCCATTGTGCTTTGTGTACTAACCCATGGTCTATGTGAGAGTTCTTTGTGGGGTTAGGTTGCGGTGTGCAAGTTAAAATGGAGCATCACGAAGAGATCAAATGCTTGAAGCTTGCCGTCCATTATGGTAACAATGGATTTGTGAATATGTGTGGAAGAGTGGCTCACCCATAGTGGAGTATGGGGGAGCAATCAACTAGTCTTTATCGAGCCAACGCAATCAAGAAAGGTGGTCCAACTTGAGGGAGTCAAGATCGTCATCATCTAGCTCAAGTGGACCATGTGCAAGGCAAAGGTTTGCCATTGATAGGTTTTATATTTAGTGGTAGTTGGGAGACCGGGTTATAGGATTGATTGTCGTTCTATCAGGGGGGGGGGGCTCTCGATGAGTAGCTTGATCGTATTGTTCGTATAGAGCTCAAACCATTGCATCCTTGCATCATCTTTCTTGGTTCTTGTTTGGTTCTCCGTGTGAGATTTGGAGTTTATGGTCATTTTGTTGACAAGCTCGAGTTCATCGAAAACGGAGTTCACTTGCTCTTCTATGATGTTTTCGATGTTGGAGGTTCTGCCGGTTCTTCTCTGTTGGAGATTTCTCTCCTCTTTTTGTTAGGCATACCTCCCCTGCCTCTTCTTACTATGTTGTTTTGATGCTACTCGTTCTCTTGTATCCAACAAGCTTGAGTTTGCTCAATTCGGAGCTCATTTGTAGAAGTTATGGCAGTTCTGGTTTTCGTTGGAGTGTACTTGTTTTCGTGGAAATGGCATAAGGTTGGCGCCAGCGGTAGTACTGCTGGACCGGAGCGACAGTACCACATATCGCCATAAGCAGTAGTACCGCTGTCCCACAGCGGTAGTACCGCCCATGGCCATAAGCGGTAGTACGGCTCCGGTTCCGCGCTGGTACCACCTCGACTCGAGACGTGGTTTTCTCGTGTCGGGTTCAGCGGTAGTAGTAGCAGCAGTAGGAGCGGTAGTGCCGCTCGTATGCCGCTCAATGGCCCTCCTCCCTGTCCCTTCTCCTTGTGCTCGTGGTAGGCGTTGTGCGCGGTCCCATCGGTAGTACCGCTAGGCCAAGCGGCAGTACCGCTGCGGCCAACTGTAGTACCGCTGGCTCCAGCGGTAGTGCCACTCATACAGCTCTGCCTCGCCCTCTGTTTTGCTCTGCTCTCTATGTTCTACCGCCCGGGTGGTAGTACCGCTCCCTTGAGCGATAGTACCGCTTGTGCGCGGACTGAGCACATAACAGTTGGATTCGGGAGCTCCTATATAAGGGGGTCTTCTTTCCCATTCAACCTTATCCTTAGAGCTCGTGTTCTTCCCCCATTGTTGACCTTCTTCGAGCTTGCTAACTCTCAATCCCTCCATGGATTCTTGCTAGTTTTTGAGGAAAAGAGAGAGGAGATCTAGATCCACATTTTCACCAATCACTTTCTCCTCTATGTGAGGGGAACCCCTTGGATCTAGATCTTGGAGTTCTTGGTGTTCTCCTTCTTGTTCTTCCTCTCATTTTCCTCCCTAGCATTAGTTGCTTTGGTGGGATTTGAGAGAGAAGGACTCGGGCACTCCGTGTGCCCTTGCCATTGCATTTGGTGCATCGATTTGAGTTCTCCACGGTGATACATGGAAGTGAAGTTTGAGAAGCTTATTACTCTTGGGTGTTTGGGCACCCTAGAGCTTGTTCCTCTTGGGTGCCTTGGCGCCCTAGACGGTTGGTGTTGTTCGGAGCTCAATCATTGTGGTGTAAAGCTCCAGACAAGCGTCGGGGTCTCCAATTAGGTTGTGAAGATCGCCCCAAGCAATTTGACGGGTACCGGTGACCGCCCCCAAGGGTTGCCATTTGTACGGGTTCGGTGACCGCCCTCAAGGGTCCCTTAGTGGAATCACGTCATCTTGCATTGTGCGAGGGCGTGAGGAGATTACGGTGGACCTAGTGGCTTCTTGGGGAGCATTGTGCCTCCACACCGCTCCAAACGGAGATTAGCATCCGCAAGGGTGTGAACTTAGGGATACATCATCGTCTCCGTGTGCCTCGGTTATCTCTTACCCGAGCCCTTTACTTATGCACTTTACTTTTTGATAGCAATATTGTTCTTTGTCATATATCTTGCTTAGCATAAGTTGTTGGTGCTCATAGGTGAGCCTAGTTGTTGTAGGTTTTATGCTTGACAAATTAATCGCTAGGTTTTTTCCGCATTTGTTCAAGCCTAAACCGTAATTAGCGCCTATTCACCCCCCCCCCCTCCTCTAGGCGACATCCATGATCTTTCATGGTGGTATCCTCCTTTGAACAATTCGAGTGACTTGACTTGGCACATGTTCCCGCATGTAGTTGAAACAAAATCAACATAGCCTCCACGATACTTATGTTCATAGTGATTTATATCCTACTCATGCTTGCACTCATTGTTGATTAATCTTAATGCATGTTCATGACTGTTGTCGCTCTCTAGCTGGTCGCTTCTCAGTCTCTTTCTAGCCTTCACTTGTACTAAGCGAGAATACTGCTTGTGCATCCACTTCCATAACCCCAAAGTTATTCCACATGAGTCCACCATACCTTCCTATCAGCGGTATCTACCTGTCGTTCCAAGTAAAATTTGTATGTGCCAAACTCTAAACCTTCAAATGAAATTCTGTTTTGTATGCTCGAATCGATCATGTATCAACTAGGGATGTCTATATATTCCATGCTAGGTGGGTTATTCTCAAGATGAGTGGACTCCGCTCATCATTCACGAGAAAATGGCTGGTATCTGGGAAGCCCAGTCCCATCATCAAATCAAAATAATTGCAACAAAACTCCCCCAGGATTGTTGTTAGTTGGAGGCACCCGTTGTTTCGGACAAGCCATGGATTGATGTTTTTTGGTGGTGGGGGAGTACAAACTTTACCATTCTGTTTGGGAACCGCCTATAATGTGTGTAGCATGGAAGATATCGAGATCTCTTGGTTGTTATGTTGACAATGAAAGTACACCACTCAAAATATTATTTATCTCTGTTTCAAAACTTAAGCTCTGGCACCTCTGCAAATCCCTGCTTCCCTCTGTGAAGGACCTATCTATTTACTTTTATGTTGAGTCATCATCCTCTTATTAAAAAGCACTAGTTTGAGAGTGCCGCTGTAATTTGTATGCATTGCTATTAATTTACATTGAGTATGACTGTGACTGGATCTCTTTTACCATGAATTACAATGTCTAGTAAGTCCTTGATCTTCAGGGGTACTCTGCATTTATGTTTTGCGGTCTCAGAAAGGGCTAGCGGGATACCATCTTGTTATATCATATTATGATTATTTTGAGAAAGTGTTGTCATCCGAGATTTATTATTATTGCTCGCTAGTTGATTATGCCATTGATATGAGTAAATATGAGACCTAAATGTTATTGTGAATATGGTTAGTTCATAATCTTTGCTGAAAACTTGAATGCTGGCTTTACATATTTGCAACAACAAGAGCAAACAAAGTTTGTAAAAGTTTTTCTTTATCACTTTCAGTTTGTCAACTGAATTGTTTGAGGACAAGCAAAGGTTTAAGCTTGGGGGAGTTGATACGTCTCCAACGTATCTACTTTTCCAAACATTTTTGCCCTTGTTTTGGACTCTAACTTGCATGATTTGAATGGAACTAACCCGGTCTGACGCTGTTTTCAGCAGAATTGCCATTGTGTTATTTTTGTGCAGAAATAAAATTTCTCAGAATGACCTGAAAATTCACGGAGACACGTTTTGGAATATATAAAAAATACTGGCGAAAAGAATCAGCGTAAGGGGGCCCACACCCTGTCGACGAGGGTGCAGGGCGCCCCCCTTTTTGGGCACGCCCCCTGCCTCGTGGGCCCCCTGAGGCTCCATTGATGTCAACTCCAACTTTATATATTCACGTTCGGGGAGAAAAAAATCAGAGAGAAGGATTCATCGCGTTTTACGATACGGAGCCACCGCCAAACCCTAATCTTCATTGGGAGGGCTGATCTGGAGTCCGTTCGGGGCTCCGGAGAGGGGAATCTGTCGCCATCGTCATCATCAACCTTCCTCCATCACCAATTTCATGATGCTCACCGCAGTGCGTGAGTAATTCCATCGTAGGCTTGCTTGACGGTGATGGGTTGAATGACATTTACCATGTAATTGAGTTAGTTTTGTTAGGGTTTGATCCCTAGTATCCATTATGTTCTAGGATTGATGTTGCTATGACTTTGCTATGCTTAATGCTTGTCACTATGGCCCGAGTGCCATGATTTCAGATCTGAATCTATTATGTTTTCATGAATATATGTGAGTTCTCGATCCTACTTTGCAAGTCAATAGTCACCTATTATGTGTTATGATCGGGTAACCCCGAAGTGACAACAATCGGGACCACTCCCGGTGATGATCGTAGTTTGAGGAGTTCATATATTCACTAAGTGTTCATGCTTTGGTCCAGTACTCTATTAAAAGGAGGCCTTAATATCCCTTAGTTTCCAATAGGACCCCGCTGCCATGGGATGGTAGGACAAAAGATGTCATTTAAGTTCTTTTCCATAAGCACAGATGACTATATTCGGAATACATGCCTATATTACATTGATGAACTGGAGCTAGTTCTGTGTCACCCTATGTTATAACTGTTGCATGAGGAATCGCATCCGACATAATTATCCATCATTGATCCATTGCCTACGAGCTTTTCACATGTTGATCTTTGCTTAGTTACTTTTCCGTTGCCACTGTTACAATTACTACAAAAACTACTACTGTTACTTTTGCCACCGTAACCGTTATTTTCATACTACTTTGCTACTAAATACTTTACTGCAGATATTAAGTCTTTCAGGTGTGATTGAATTGACAACTCAACTGCTAATACTTGAGAATATTCTTTGGCTCCCCTTGTGTCGAATCAATAAATTTGGATTGAATACTCTACCCTCGAAAACTGTTGCGATCCCCTATACTTGTGGGTTATCACATAGTCATGAGACACAGTCAAATTCATCGGTTAAATGGTCTCCGCCGCCGCCCGGATCAGTCCTTATTAACGTCGACGCAGCTATCTTCTCAAACCTGCACAAACTAGGAATTGGCATCCTAAATCAGAACCACAAAGGCTAATGCTTGGTCACTTGCACCGAGCCACTTAAAGGGATGGTACAGCCAGAACTTGCTGAAAGGTGGGCGCTCCATCAAGCTGTGATTCTCGCCGTGATGAGGGACTGACCTCTGTCATTTTCGCTTCTGATTGCCTCTCCTTAGTACAACGAGTGAACTCTTTATCCATAGACAGGTCTGAAGTGGGTGTAGTAGTGTCAGATATTAAGCCTTTGGTTGCTTGTTTTTCTTCAGTTTCCTTCTGCCATGTCAAGCGGTCGTTGAATGTTGCTGCTCACATACTAGCTAGGTACTGTGAGTTTGCTAGTTCAAAAGTTGTGTACTATTCTACTCCAGAATGTATCAGTCAAACTCTATGTACTGATGTATACTAATTAGATGCAGCATTCTCAAAAAAGAAAAGGAAAGTGTCAAGTACTATTCACATTAATCATGCATACTGCAGAAAGAGTAATGCTACAGATACGGACATTTTAGTTGCAGAGGAGATTTACGGGCTGGTGTGGCGCCATCTCTATGGGTTAGTGGCAGAACCATAGCGAAAGTCAAGAGGAAAGGTTAGTGGAATTGGTGGAGGATTAGTCATAACCCTGTCTTTAACCACTTTCTCCGTATGTTTAGGATTATTGGCCTAACTTCATTTCGTTGACGGAGCAGGTTGTAGTTTTATAACAAATTTTCAGAATTTTTCATCGGTCAACATAGCCGAAAGTCAACACATCTATGAAGAAACGGTGCAATAAGATGGAAAATAAAGATATAAAATACGCTAAAGGGGATTGATTGTGCATGACAATTAAGCAATTAAGTTCAGGTGGGCGATCGCCCTCCGTTGCCTTTTCACACTACAGGAAAATTAAATGAAGTCGAGTACGAAACATACTTGGTGAAGGATCTTAGGAAGATGAGTACAGGTTACAAAAAAAAAAGTATTCCATTTACTCTAACTGTTATGCACAAATACATTGCACGAACTCTAACTGTGAAGTGCAAATGAGAAGATTGCCTTTTTTGTCAACTCTTGTGAGTGATCGATGAACAGACAGTTCAGTTCAGTGTGCTCTTCAAAGGCAGATGCTTCTGAAAATCAGAAGAAGTGGCAGCGAAAGTGAACAAACCGAGCAAGATGACCGGCCGGTCACCTGTGCTTCCATCGGTACCTAGAAGACGGGGAGTGGATAGCGCCGGTGCCGGTGCGGGTGCGACGACCCTGCTGCCTCTGCTTCTCGTGGCCGCCTATCGCCAGCGCCTTACCACGGCCATGGCGGCGACCGGTGGTACTCTTGCCCCCGTCGCCCTCCGTCTCCGTCATCATCTCTCCAAAGCAGGCGGCGGCATCCACCGGCAGCTCCTCAAATGAGTATCTTAACCATTTCAACTCATCGAGGATAGAAAACCGCCGTATGACGAGGATAGGAGTAGAACGATATAGAAGCCTATCTTCCCACCGTCGCGTGGCCCTCACAAACATCTGCTTCCAGCTCGTCTCCGGCAGGTCGTCGTGGGAATTGCTGTCGCCGCCGAGCGACCAGCACCACCACCACAGCCAGTTCAACCGTAGCGCCTTGTACCTGGGCATCCAGAGCTGGCGGTCCCGGTCGGGCTCGGACACCAAGCGCCTCAACTCGGTGCAGGTGCTCTCCACCCTCAGGAGATCCTTCCCGTCGGCAAGCCTCTCCAGGATCGCCGCCATGATGTCGCTCGGGAGGGACATGAAGGTGGGGGCTCGTCCCGGCACCACGCCGTGCACAAGGCATAGATCCGAGAAGATGCGCCGGCTGAACCCGTCGCTGACCGTCCTCCAGAGCGCGGCCGTCGGAGAGCCGTCGTTCCGCAGCAGCCTGCGCGCTGTGCCGTTCAGATGGCCCGAGAGGAGCGGCGCGACGGAGAGCGCGTCCAGGCACACCAAGTGCGGGCTGACCCGGACAGAGGAGATCTGCAGGTAGAAGATGACGTGCCGCCCGTTGGTGCACACCCTCAGCACGGCGGTGTCCATGTCGTGCCGGGGCAGCAGCTGCGGCGCGGTGTACTCCAGGGACAGGATCGAGGCCGTCGCGCCCACCTCTGTCGGAAGCCGGCAGGTAGAAGACAGATCCCGATCCCGGCGGTTGCGGCGAGGCACCATGAAACCCGCGTCGAGGAAGGCGGCGTGGACCATGATCACTAGGCGACCCAGGAGGCGCTCGGTGTTCCACCGGCGGGCGTCCACTACTCCGTGGAGGGGAGAGACCAGCGACGACATGGCTGGCTACGAGCGCGAAATGAGGCCCGGTGCTCCTTTGATTGTGTAAAGAGGGGTCTGGTCTGGTGAGTTTTCAATGGCGAAGCTAGCTGCTTTGACGAAGCCCTAAATGATATTTTTTGGAGCTTGCTTTTCTTGTACGGCAACCCCCTTTTCCTAGGTTCCTGTTGTCTTGTATGGTAGCATCGGTGGCTTTGTAAATGGATCATCCTTTGCAATTTCTAGCCGCCGTCCGATCCACACGAGGGGCCAACAGAGGCTGAAGAAGTCAAACCCTTAGGGGCAAAGCTAAGCAGCATACAACACATTTTCATTAGCTATGTTATTCTACATACAATTGTTTAGTTATCTAAGGATTCTAATTCATCACCAAAAATTAAAGAACAAAGCATGAAAATGTATTGAGGATAGATTTGAGAAGAAGCTTACCTGTTGGAAGGGCAAGATTATGTCCGATGGGGGTAGGCTGATACTTGTAAACTCAGTGCTTACAAATCTGCCTATGTTCATACTTTCTTTCTTCAAAATAACTGTAGCGGTACAGAAAAGATTGGACTTTTATATATAGATCGTTGTTTTTCTGACAGAGCAACGAGAATAAAACAAAATTTATAGTGGGATATTATGTGTAGGCAAAAGAACCAATGGGGTTTGGGTATTGAGAACTTGAAGATTAAAAACAAGTGTTTGATTAGTAAATGGCTATATCAATTATCCACTGAGAAGGAGGGAGTATGCATGCATTTATTGCGTAACAAGTATTTGCATTCTAAGACCTTATTTCAAGTAATGGCTCAGCCGAATGATTCACCCTTTTGGAAGGGTCTGATGAGGACTGAGGTTGCTTTCTTCAATAGAAGGAAGTTTATTATTGGTGACGGACTGAAAGTGCGTTATATCGACTAGAGGAGGGTGAATAGGCGATTTTTATGAATTCTTCACTGAGGAATTTGCTGGTGAGGAAATTCCTAAATGAAGAACTACTAGCAGCGGAATAAGTACTCAAATGTAAACATAACAGAACACAAGCATGGTCATCATAATGAAATGAAGACAAGCACAGAGTACAGAAAGCGTAAACACAGGATAACGTAGAGAGAAGACGGACAAACTGAAGAAATTAAACTGAGGAAATTTGAGAATGTCTTCAGTCAAAGTCTTCAAACAGAACAAGCACACAACAACAAAAATGAGGAAATGAAAGAGTTGGGGAAATAGAACCGGTAAGCTTGGTGCAGACAATGATTTGGTAGACCAGTTTCAACTGTTGTCTCGGTTGTACGTCTGGTTGGAGCGGCTGAGTATTTAAACTCGAGGACACACAGTCCCGGACACACAGTCCTCACCGTATTCTCCTTGAGCTAAGGTCACACAGACCTCGCCCAATCACTCGTGGTAAGTCTTCAGGTGACTTCCAAACCTTCACAGACTAGGTCACTTGGCGATCCACAATTCCTCTTGGATGCTGTAGACCATGACGCCTAACCGTCTGGAAGAAGCACAGTCTTCAAAAGTAACAAGCGTCGGGTCCACGTAGGATCAATCTCTTCAGTGATGCTCAATCACTTTGGGTTTGTAGGTGTTGGGTTTGGGTTTTCCTCACTTGAAGATTTTCGCTCAAAGTCCTCGGAGGATGGAATGCTCTCAAATGACAAGTGTCAGTTTCTCTAGGAGCAGCCAACCAGCTAGTGGTTGTAGGGACGGCTATTTATAGCCTAGGGAGCAACCTGACATGATAAGACATAAATGCCCTTCATTGATATGACCGTTAGGAGGGTAGATATTTTGGGACAGCTGGCGCGTAGCACAGCAACGGTCGAAATTTTGACTCTCAAATTCCTCAGGGCTATCATGTTCCTCATAGTGTAGGCAATCTGCACTGGCGAATTCCTAACTCCTCAGTCAGAACAAATTCTTCAGATATCAGAAGAAATTCGTCTCTGTCACTGAAGAATATGACTGAACTGTACGAGATTTCTAATGGCTTCACTCGAAGGGATTGGTAGGTGTAGGATTTTGAGTTGAGCATCACTTGAAATTTTTTTCTTAGTATTTCCTCGACCCCCTTTAACAGTACGGTGTTTCCTATGACTCAAGAAAGAGAAAATGAAACTATAAAAACAAAAGTCTTCACGCTTCATGTTCCTCGAATGATTACCAAGTCTTCAAGGTCACACCAATTTCTTCATTTCAAAGTCTTCAGAAAGTCTTTAGAAATCCAAAGTCTTCAGTCGAAGAACTTCATTTTTAGGGGTCAACTTTCTCTGTAAATATCAAACTCCTCATAGACTTATAGACCTGTGTACATTCACAAACGCATCAGTCCCTTAACCTATAAGTCTTCAATACACCAAAATCACTAAGGGGCACTAGGTGCACTTACAATCTCTCCCTTTTTGGTGATTGATGACAATATAGGTTAAGTTTTCAACAGGGATAAATATATGAAGTGTAAAAACTGATGTTGAGGAATTTGATTGCAAGATATAGAAGAACTCCCCGTGAAGATGTGCATAGTGAGGAATTTGCTTTTGAAGCAATGCACACTTGAAGAGTATAATCATGGAGATCTCCCCCTATATCTTGTAATTCATACACGCATTTGACATATAATATGAAGAATTTGAAATGCATGATGAAATATGGTGACTGATGTAATTCAGCATGCATGCATTAACATTAATGAGGAATAAGCATGCAGAAGAACTCAGCAAAAGTATCAGGCCACCATAGAGTTTAAGATTACAACTGATCCAGCAAAGTCATCAAAAAAAGAGAGTTGTAACTTAGAAAAAAACGCCCATATAAGAATGCCCATATAAGATAGACCCACTTGAAGACTAACTCAAATTTCTCCCCCTTTGTCATCGAATGACCAAAAGGGTCGAAAAATGAGGACTAACACCCCTGAAGAATATCATGATGATGGAGGAGCGCCAGCATTGTTGGGGTCTTGAGTCGTTGTAGGGCCTACCGCAGTGTCGTCCAAGTCTTCGAACTCGTCCGTGTCGCGCGATGAAGAATATGAACTGGCGACCAAGGAAGGAACCTTGACCTTCTTGAATTTCTTCGGTGGAGGAGCGGACCAGTCAAAATCTTCCTTGAAGCCCATTTGCTTCAGATCTTCTTCACCATAGAGATGTGACAGAATAGCCCAGGTGCGATCAAAAACTTCATGGAGGTAGTAATGGTTTCTCTTCACTGCATTATGTGTAGAAGTCATGTTGTGAAGAATAGAGCCAAACTGACGCTTAACCCATTTGTTGTTTCGATCCACCTTCTGGTAAAGACTTAGAAGCAGCTCATGGTCAGTCATCACACGAGGAGCAGTGGCTTGAGGATTTGGCTTGGATGCATTGGCAGCAGAATCATGAGTGGCAGAGTCATCATTGGTGGAATAAGATGCAGCTTTGCGGAACTGACCATCCAATGGACGAATACCCTCATCGATAACAGCTAGAGCCTTGCCCTTCTCATCAGCTGAGGAATATGTCTGCTTGAGGACTTCAATAGGGGGCAAGTAGCTGAGGTGATTCTGAAAGTCAGCTTTGTAGTTGAGTGAAGACCTTGTTCTGAGGAATCTCATGATCCACGGTGCGTAAGGCTTCAGCTCAAATGGGGAGAGTGCAACATTCGCTAGAGTCCTCATGAAGAAATCATGATAATTAATAGGAATGCCATGCATGATGTTGAATAGCATATTCTTCATCATCCCAACAATTTCTTCATTGGATGAGTCATGGCCTTTGATGGGACTCATAGTCTTCATCAGAATGTGATAGATGGTTCTTGGCACATACAACAATTCCTTCACAAGGAATTTGGTCCTTGGGGCTTGACCAGGCTTCAGAGGCTTCATGAGCACTTGTATGTAATGAGCAGTGAGTTCAGGCTCATCATACAGACAACGAGCACCGTCAGGTGGAGGACTGATGGGTAGGGCCTGAAGCAATTCAGAGGCTGGTGCCTTGTAGTGAGTGTTTTCGGTTATCCAGTCCAACACCCAAGAGTTGATGTCAGCAGCATCGCCTGTGATATGCAGTGTTGTGTAGAACTCAAGAATGAGCTCTTCATTCCAGTCAACTATGTCTGAGCAAAAGTTGAGCCAGCCTGCATCATGAAGCATACTGAGGACTTGGGAGAAGCAAGGCATTGATTCCATGTCCACGTGAGGAATATGCTCCTGGTCGAAGACTTTGTCCTTATTGAACAGCAGTGAAGAAGAGAAGTTGGCCTGGCTGGCAGTCCAGAAACGCTTCCTTCTAAGACGAGCATTGTCATAGGGGTTGAAGTCAGTGAAGAACACATACTCGCCGAAGAAATCATCAGCCTTGAATTTTTGTTTCTTTGAGAAGGGATCCTTTGGCTTGGGCTGAGGAGTGTCAATCAATTGCAGCACCACCTCAGGAATCACAATCTCAGGATCCGCAGACTGAGGAATTTCAGGCTCTTCTTCAGCTGCAGCCTGGGTCCTCAATTCTTCATTTACAATTTCTTCAGCACTAATGGCTAGAATTTCTTCATGAACAGACGGGGTTGCATGAGGTTCTTCAGATCCCATTTGTACTTCAGTAGCAGCTGGGGACTGAGGAATTTCTTGGAGTGGAGTGAACATTGGAGAGTTGGGGTGCTGACTTTCCCAAAAGTCATCATTTAGCATAGATGTGGTACAGCCAATGTCCACATCCTCATCTTCCATTTCTTCAATGCCGGCCTCTTCAGCAGTGAACTGAGGCACAGGCGAGGAGACGACTGGGGTTGAAGGGATTGCATCCACTTCAATTTCTTCATCCAACTGCTCTAACGAAGCAGCAGAAGGATTTTCTTCATCGGATTCGCTAGGAATCACATAATCTTCACCAAAAGGAACAAGGTCCTTTGATGGCATGAATGATACAGGAACGGCATCAATTGGGTTGTCAATTGAGCTAGTCAGAGGCCTCATCTTCTTCGGAGCTGGAGAATTTGATGAAGTTGATGACTTCCTTTTCTTCATAGTTGCACGCTCTGCAGCCTTGGTCTTCTTCGCATCTGATGCAGATGAAAGGATCGGAGTTGGTGTAGGCGCAGGAGGTGCAGAGGACTTTGGTTCAGTTTCTTCAGGCGCAACTGATGTAGTTGCCCTGACTGCTTCACTTTCTTCAGGCGCACCACTAGTGGATGCCCTGGTAATATCTTCAGTGGCTGGAATGGAGTCATCAGCCCTGGTACTCTCATTTTTTTTCAGCAGCCTGATTGTCATCAGCGGTACTGGCATGTTCTTCAGTGGGCTGAGCAGATGCTTCAGCCGGAGTGACTTCAATATGCATAGGAGGAGCAGCACTTGAAGTGAATGTCTTTGTCAGATTGACGAACCCGACCTTGGCGCCCTTCCAATCAGCATAGTACCGATTGAATTCATCACTCAGTTGCTTGATTTCAGCTTGCAAGGCAACGAGTTGATCAGGGGTAAGAGTGAGGACATTGTCCTTGAGGTAGCGTTGCTTCTTGTACTGCGCTTTCTTCAGTCTTCTGCCTTCTTCAAATTTCCACTTTTCTTCCTCAATGAAGGCAGTCAGAACATGACTTTGGCCAGGAGTCAGGTTCATCTCCTGCAAAGGCGTGTTAGGGTCCTTGTGCCATAGGTCAATGAAGTCGAGGATCAACTTTGGATCCAATAGCAGTGGCACATTGCTGCCTTTGGCTCTAGCGGCCCTGGCCTGCCTGTCTCTGATGATTTCGGCAAGTTCTTCACCATCAGCCTCATCGTCATCAAAGGGCACTTGGAAGGCGACCTGCTTCTTGTGAGGACTTGGTCGAAGGCCTCGTCCAGCAGTGGCCTTTGTCTTCAGCAGAGGGGGGCCAGCTGAGGAACTTCCAGATGCTCCTGAGGCAATTGAGATGCCTATGGTCCTTTGGCACGTGGCGAGATGCACGGGTGCAGAGGATTTGGTCGGAGCAGCTGAAGACTTTGTCGGAGGAGCTGAGGACTTTGAAGGAGGAGGAGCAGTTTGAGGAATTTGTCGTGAGGGCTTTGAAGAATCTGGCCTTGAGGGCATTGCTGAGGAACTTGGCCATGAGGGCATTGAGGGAGAAGCACTTGACTTATGAGCATGCTTCTTAGGCATCGCCTTCTTCGACTGACTAGCAGAGGCCTCAGCAGCGGTAGCAGTAGCAGCAGAGTCTGCATTGAATTTCCTCACTGCTTCCTTTGCTTGCTTGGCCAGTTTGGCCTGGCGCTTTGCCCATTCATCAGCATAGTCCTCACCGCGCTTGAGGCTGGTGGGATCTGCAACTTGGCCTGGTGCCAATGGAGGTCTTGAGCATGGAGGGTTGAGTGCAAATTTTTTCATATACTTGGGAGTAACATACTTGTACTCCCTCCATTCACGTGCCCATCTCCTCTCTATCCTTTGAATGCGCACCTTGCGCTGATTTTTATCCTCCTTGCCAAATTTGGCCTCATCAGGAGTGCAGTATCCAAAAATAAATGTCCTCAGGGATTTCGAAAGCAGTATTGACCTCAGGCCTCTTTCCACCCTTCTGTGGCTTCTTACCTTCAACCATTTTGTTCAGCTGAGGAATATGAACAACTGAAGTTTCTGAAGAGGTGTGCAATTTTTCTTTGAGGAACGCTGCAAATGAGTTAAGTTGATGAGAACCTAGTGATTCAGCAGCGGACATTTGTACCTGTGAACAGAGTATGGTTGTGAGGAATTTGGAGAGGTCATATGCGTTCTCAGAAGGTTTTTCAAAAAGAATAGGTTTCAGGAATTTGACTAGATGAGTCTTGAGGAATTTCACTAAGCGTTCTTTGTCTCAGGTTCCAGAGTTGTATAGATTGAAAATCCACACAATTGAGGAATCTTGAAGAAAATCATTGCTTAGATAAACGAATCAAGAGCAAATGACTGATACGTCTCCAACGTATCTATAATTTTTGATTGTTCCATGCTATTATATTACCCCTTTTGGATGTTTATGGGCATTATTTTACACATTTATATCATTTTTGGGACTAACCTACTAACCGTAGGCCCAACCCGTATTGCTGTTTTATTCCTATTTTAGTATTTCGAAGAAAAGGAATATCAAATGGAGTCCAAACGGAATGAAACCTTCGGGAGCATGATTTTTGGAACGAACATGATCCAGAGGACTTGGAGTGCAAGTCAAGAAGCAGCTGAAGCTTCCACGAGATAGGAGGGCGCCCCCAGTCTCGTGGGCCCCTCGGGCGTCCACCGACGTACTTCTTCCTCCTATATAAGCCTACGTACCCCGAAAACATCCAGGGAGCAAATGAAACACAATTTCCACCACCGTAACCTTCTGTATCCACGAGATCTCATCTCGGAGCCTTCGTCGGCACTCTGCCGGAGGGGGAATCGACCATGGAGGGATTCTACATCAACACCATAGCCCCTCCGATGAGTTGTGAGTAGTTTACCACAGACCTACGGGTCCATAGTTATTAGCTCGATGGCTTCTTCTCTCTTTTTGGATCTCAATACAATGTTCTCCTCCTCTCTCGTGGAGATCTATTCGATGTAAACTCTTTTTGCGGTGTGTTTGTCGAGATTCGATGAATTGTGGGTTTATGATCAAGTTTATCTGTGAATAATATTTGTATCTTCTCTAAATTCTTTTATGTATGATTGAGTTATCTTTGCAAGTCTCTTCGAATTATCAGTTTGGTTTGGCCTACTAGATTAATCTTTCTTGCCATGGGAGAAGTGCTTAGCTTTGGGTTCAATCTTGCGGTGTCCTTACCCAGTGACAGAAAGGGTTGCAAGGCACGTATTGTATTGTTGCCATCGAGGATAATAAAATGGGGTTTATATCATATTGCTTGAATTTATCCCTCTACATCACGTCATCTTGCTTAATGTGTTACTCTTTTCTTATGAACTTAATACTCTAGATGCAGGCAGGAGTCGGTCGATGTGTGGAGTAATAGTAGTAGATGCACGCAAGAGTCGGTCTACTTGTCACGGACGTGATGCCTATAATCATGATCATGCCTAGATAATCTCATAATTATTCGGTTTTCTATCAATTGCTCGACAGTAATTTGTTCACCCACCGTAATACTTATGCTATCTTGAGAGAAGCCACTAGTGAAACCTATGGCCCCCGGGTCTATCTCTTATCATATTTGCTTCCAATCTACTTTTATTTGCATCTTTACTTTTTGCATCTATATTATAAAATACCAAAAATATATTTATCTTATCTTACTATCTTTATTAGATCTCACTTTCGCAAGTGGCCGTGAAGGGCTTGACAACCCCTTTATTGCGTTGGTTGCGAGTTATTTGCTTGTTTGTGTAGGTGTGTGGGACTTTTGAGGAGCCTCCTACTGGATTGATACCTTGGTTCTCAAAAACTGAGGGAAATACTTACGCTACTTTGCTGCATCACCCTTTCCTCTTCAAGGAAAACCAACGCAAGCTCAAGACGTAGCAAGAAGGATTTCTGGTGCCGTTGCCGGGGAGGTCTTTGCTCAAGTCAAGACATACCAAGTACCCATCACAAACTCATCTCCCTCGCATTTACATTATTTGCCATTTGCCTCTCGTTTTCCTCTCCCCCACTTCACCCTTGCTATTTTATTCGCCCTCTCTTTCCTAATCTCTCCTCCTATCTCTTTTGCTTGCCCTTTCGTTTGCTCGTTTGGTTGGATTAGATGCTTATTTATTGCTAAATAGAGAACCTAAGATCTATGGATCCTCATCCTCTTGCTAATATTTTTAAGAGATCCAATTATGATGAACCAACTGCTAGTGAGTTTTGTGCACTAGATTATCTTTATGAAGTTTTGCTTGAAATCAGTAATCTGAAAATTGTGATGAAATACTTTATGAAGTGATTCACGATAGATCTTTGAATAAAAAGCATGATTGCAATGATTTTACTATAAATTCTCTTGATGTCAATTATGCTAATAATATGCAAAACCCTATGCTTGGGGATGCTAGTTTTGCTATGTCTACTAGTTGTTGCAATGATCATGATTGGAGTGATTTTTCTTATGATTTTGAAAATTTATTTAAGCCCCATGATGAATATGAGATTGATAATAGTGTTTGCAATAATATTGAAAGTGGGTTTGGAAGAGTGTCAACTTTAGATCCCACATATTTGGAGAATGTTCAATCTTATGATATTTTTGATAAAAGTGGGTTTGGAGAGGTCATGACTTTACTTAATGATAATCCCACTATTTTGGAAGAGTGTCAACTTTACATGCATGTGGATCGTGTTGAGAATATGTTATGTGATAGCTATTTTGTTGAATTTGCTTATGATCCTACATGTAATTATTATGAGAAAGGAAATTATGGTTATAGAAGTTTTCATGTTACAAAATTACCTCTCGTTATGTTGAGATTGCTATTGTTTCTTTCCACTTCCTTGCATAGGCTAAATTTTGCTTGCTATGATAATTTGTTTGCTTATAAAATGCCTATGCATAGGAAGTATGTTAGACTTAGATGTGTTTATCACATGTTTTATGATGTTCCCTTTATGCTTCAATTCTTGTCTTTCATGTGAGCATCATTGAAATCTCAATGCCTAGCTAAAAAGGCTTTAAAGAAAAGCGCTTGTTGGTAGACAAACCAATATTTTTCCTTGCTGTTATTCAATAAATCTTGCATCTACATTCTGTTTAGATGTGTTCTTATCTTTTAATTAGTGTTTGTGCCAAGTAGAACCTATAGGATAACCTATGATGATAGTTGATTTGATTCTGCTGAAAAACAGAAACTTTGCGTGCATGATTATAATTTTCTTAAATCACAGAAACGTGATTCTGCGTTGATTATTTTTGCTTCTGATCAATAAACAAATTTTACAGGACTTCCTATTTTGGTAGGATTTTTAGATTTCCAGAAGTTTGTGTTAGTTACAGATTGCTACAGACTGTTCTGTTTTTGACAGATTCTGTTTTTTCTTGTGTTGTTTGCTTATTTCGATGCATCTATGGCTAGTAAAATAGTTTATAAACCATAGATAAGTTGGATTACAGTAGGTTTAACACCAAAATAAATAAATAATGAGTTCATTACAGTACCTTATGTGGTGGTTTTGTTTTCTTTCACTAACGGAGCTTATAAGATTTCCTGTTGAGTTTTGTGTTGTGAAGTTTTCAAGTTTTGGGTAAAGCTTTTATGGACTATGGAATAAGGAGTGGCAAGAGCCTAAGCTTGGGGATGCCCAAGGCACCCCAATATATTCAATAATAGACAAAAGACTAAGCTTGGGGATGCCCCGGGAAGGCATCCCCTCTTTCGTCTTCGTTCATTGGTAACTTTACTTGGAGCTATATTTTTATTCGCCACATGATATGTGTTTTTCTTGGAGCATCGTGTATTATATTAGTCTTTGCTTTTTAGTTTACCACAATCATCCTTGCTGTACACACCTTTTGGTAGAAGCCTATTTGATTAGAATTTGCTAGAATACTCTATGTGCTTCACTTATATCTTTTGAGCTTGATAGTTTTTGCTCTAGTCCTTCACTTATATCTTTTAGAGCACGGTGGTGACTTAATTTTGAAGAAATTGCTAGCCTCTCATGATTCACTTATATTATTTTGAGAGTCTTTTAGAACAGCATGGTATTTGCTATGGTTATAATATTTGTCCTAGAATGGTAGGCATCCAAGTTGGGTATAATAAAAACTATCATAGGAAGTGAATTGGATGCTATGATCAATTTGATACTTGATAATTGTTTTGAGATATGGACATAGTGATATTAAAGTCATGCTAGTTGGGTGATTATGAATTTAAAGAATGCTTGTGTTGAAGTTAGCAAATCCCGTAGCATGCACGTATGGTTAAAGTTGTGTAACAAATTTGAAACATGAAGTGTACCTGGCTTGTGCATCCTTATGAGTGGCGGTCGGGGACGAGCGATGGTCTTTTCCTACCAATCTATCCCCATAGGAGCATGCGCGTAGTACTTGATTTTTGATGACTTCTAAATTTTTGCAATAAGTATATGAGTTCTTTTGACTAATGTTGAGTCCATGGATTATACACACTTTTACCTTTCCGCCATTGCTAGCCTCTTCGGTACCGTGCATTGCCCTTTCTCACCTTGAGAGTTGGTGCAAACTTCGCCGGTGCATCCAAACCCCGTGATACGATACGCTCTATCACACATAAACCTCCTTATATCTTCCTCAAAACAGCCACCATACCTACCTATTATGGCATTTCCATAGCCATTCCGAGATATATTGCCATGCAAATTTCCACCGTTCCGTTTATCATCATCATGACATATTTTACTTTTGTCATATTGCCATTGCATGATCATGTAGTTGACATCGTATTTGTGGCAAAGCCACCATGCATTATTTTTCATACATGTCACTCTTGATTCATTGCACCATCCCGGTACACCACCGGAGGCATTCACATAGAACCATATCTTGTTATAGTTTCGAGTTGTAATTCCTATGTTGTAATCAATAGAAGTGTGATGATCATCATTATTAGAGCATTGCCCAAAGAAAAAAAAAGAAAAAAAGAAGAAGAAAGACCAAAAAAGAAAAAGAAAGAAAGGCCCAAAAAAGGAAGGAAAAGAAAAAAATAAAAATAAAAATAAAAAGGGTGATGTTACTATCTCTTTTTCCACGCTTGTGCTTCAAAGTAGCACCTTGTTCTTCATGTAGTGAGTCTCATATATTGTGCTTCAAAGTAGCACCATGTTTTTCATATAGTGAGTCTCATAAGTTGTCTTTTTTATACTAGTGGGAATTTTTCATTATAGAACTTGGCTTGTATATTCCTACGATGGGCTTCCTCAAATGCCCTAGGTCTTCGTGAGCAAGCAAGTTGGATGCACACCCACTAGTTTTCTTTTGTTGAGCATTCATCTATAGCTCTAGTGCATTCGTTGCATGGCAATCCCTACTCCTCATGTTGACATCAATTGATGGGCATCTCCATAGCCTGTTGATTATCCTCGTCAATGTGAGACTTTCTCCTTTTTTGTCTTCTCCACACAATCCCCATCATCATATTCTATTCCACCCATAGTGCTATATCCATGGCTCACGCTCATGTATTGCATGAAGGTTGAAAAAGTTTGAGATTATTTAAGTATGAAACAATTGCCTGGCTTTTCATCGGGGGTATAGAAGTTGGTAACATCTTTGTGTGACGAAAATGAAGCATAGCCTAACTATATGATTTTGTAGGGATGAACTTTCTTTTGCCATGTTATTTTGAGAAGACATGATTACTTTGATTAGTATGCTTGAAGTGTTACTACTTCTTTTATCAATATGAACTTTTATTTTGAATCATTTGGATCTGAACATTCATGCCACAATAAAGAAAATTACATTAAGAATTATGCTAGGTAGCATTCCACATCAAAGATTCTCTTTTTATCATTTACCTACTCGAGGACGAGCAGGAATTAAGCTTGGGGATGCTTGATACGTCTCCAACGTATCTATAATTTTTGATTTTTCCATGCTATTATATTACCCCTTTTGGATATTTATGGGCTTTATTTTACACAATTATATCATTTTTGGGACTAACCTATTAACCAGAGGCCCAGCCAGTATTGCTGTTTTTTTGCCTATTTCAGTATTTCGAAGAAAAGGAATATCAAACGGAGTCCAAACGGAATGAAACCTTCGGGAGCGTGATTTTTGGAACGAACGTGATCCAGAGGACTTGGAGCGCAAGTCAAGAAGCAGCCGAAGCTTCCACGAGATAGGAGGGCGCGCCCCCTGTCTCGTGAGCCCCTCGGGCGTCCACCGACGTACTTCTTCCTCCTATATAAGCCTACGTACCCCGAAAACATCCAGGGAGCAGACGAAACACAATTTCCACCACCGTAACACTATTAGGGAAAGGCCTACTAGTGGCGCACCAGTTTTGCCTACTAATGGCACACTACTGGTGCGCCACTAGTACCACGCCACTAGTATTTTTTACTAATGGCGCACCACTGGTGCGCCATTAGTATACGAGATACTAATGGCGCACCTGTAGTGCGCCATTAGTATGCCTACAGGAAGCTTCCACGAAATAGGAGGGCGCCCCCCTATAGGGCGCGCCCTTGTCTCGTGGGCCCCTCGGGCGTCCACCGACGTACTTCTTCCTCCTATATAAGCCTACGTACCCCGAAAACATCCAGGGAGCAGACGAAACACAATTTCCACCACCATAACACTATTAGGAGAAGGCCTACTAGTGGCGCACCAGTTTTGCCTACTAATGGCGCACTACTGGTGCACCACTAGTACCACGCCACTAGTATTTTTTACTAATGGCGCATCACTGGTGCGCAGATACTAATGGCGCACCTGTAGTGCACCATTAGTATGCCTAGAGGTGCGCCATTAGTATCTGACTTAGTAATGGCGCACCACATAGAAGTGCGCCATTAGTAATAAAAAAATTCAAAAAAAATTCAAATTTTTTTTTGAAAAAAAAAATCATTTTGTTTTTTGTTTTTTTCTTAATCTCGGGTCACTATGGCTTAATCTCGAGTCAAATCACACTCCATGGTCAAACTTCCCGAAAGGTCACCCATCCTCACACTACTCCAACCCAAGCACGCTTAACTTAAGAGTTCTATCCAACCCCAGCACTAGCTCACTTCACAGGCACTTGTTGATATATCTAGCATATCAATCCTATTAAACCTTGCTGATGTTTAGGACTTTGTTCATGTTCATGATGTGATGAAATTTTGAAAAAATATTTCAAACTTCCGTTCATATTACGTATCATATTCTGAAAAAAAATCCCGAAAGAAAAATCAAAACTATTTTTTTTGTTACTAGTGGCGCACCTAGCAAACGGTGCGCCACTAGTAAGTTTGAAATTTTTTGAATTTTTTGGCCTCCAGATCTTAAAAGCCCCGTAACTTTTTTCTGTTAGGTTTTTGAGTAGATGATTTTTCATATAGAAAACTTTTTAATCTGAGTTCGTATGCAAAATTATGCCCATTTTGCAAATTCCAGAGAGATTTTGCAAATAAAGTAGAAATTCATATTTGTAAATTTCCCAACAACTACACCACATATGACATGGGAAACTTATTTTCTTTTATTTTGTTGACATTTTCATCATTTTCTTTTATTTTTTTAAAACTGAAAAGGCGGTCCACAGGGGGGTGTATTCGAGGGAATTTTTGGGCCAAGTTAGTAATGGCGCACCGTGAGAGTGGTGCGCCATTACTAGTTCAACTAGTAATGGCGCACCACTCCCACGGTGCGCCATTACTAGTTTTGAAAAAAAATAAAAAAATTGAAAAAAATTACTAGTGGCGCACCGTGGATGTGGTGCGCCATTACTAGTTTAACTAGTAATGGCGCACTATCCTCTGGTGCGCCATTACTAGTTTTGAAAAAAAAATTGAAAAAAAAATTTGAAACAAATTTACTAATGGCGCACCATGGATGTGGTGACTAGTTTAACTAGTAATGGCGCACTATCCCCTGGTGCGCCATTACTAGTTTTGAAAAAAAATTGTTACTAATGGCGCACCAACACATGGTGCGCCATTAGTAAATAGTAGTGGCGCACCACATGTCTGGTGCGTCATTAGTGTCCATTTCATCTATAGCCCTTTTCCTAGTAGTGTAACCTTCTGTATCCACGAGATCTCATCTTGGAGCCTCAGTCGGCACTGTGCCGGAGGGGGAATCGACCACGAAGGTCTTCTACATCAACACCATAGCCCCTTCGATGAGTTGTGAGTAGTTTACCACAGACCTACGGGTCCATAGTTATTAGCTAGATGGCTTCTTCTCTCTTTTTGGATCTCAATACAATGTTCTCCCCCTCTCCCGTGGAGATCTATTCGATGTAAACTCTTTTTGCGGTGTGTTTGTCAAGATCCGATGAATTGTGGGTTTATGATCAAGTTTATCTATGAATAATATTTGAATCTTCTCTGAATTCTTTTATGTATGATTGAGTTATCTTTGCAAGTCTCTCGAATTATCAGTTTGGTTTGGCCTACTAGATTGATCTTTCTTGCCATGGGAGAAGTGCTTAGCTTTAGGTTCAATCTTGCGGTGTCCTTACCCAGTGACAGAAAGGGTTGCAAGGCACGTATTGTATTGTTGCCATCGAGGATAACAAGATGGGGTTTATATCATATTGCTTGAGTTTATCCCTCTACATCATGTCATCTTGCTTAATGTGTTACTCTGTTATTATGAACTTAATACTCTAGATGCAGGAAGGAGTCGGTCGATGTGTGAAGTAATAGTAGTAGATGCAAGCAGGAGTCGGTCTACTTGTCATGGACGTGATGCCTATATACATGATAATGCCTAGATAATCTCATAATTATTCGCTTTTCTATCAATTGCTCGACAGTAATTTGTTCACCTACCGTAATACTTATGCTATCTTAAAAGAAGCCACTAGTGAAACCTATGGCCCCCGGGTCTATCTCTTATCATATTTGCTTCCAATCTACTTTTATTTGCATCTTTACTTTTTGCATCTATATTATAAAATACCAAAAATATATTTATCTTATCTTACTATCTTTATTAGATCTCACTTTCGCAAGTGGCCGTGAAGGGATTGACAACCCCTTTATTGCATTGGTTGCGAGTTCTTTGTTTGTTTGTGTAGGTGCGTGGGACTTTTGAGGAGCCTCCTACTGGATTGATGTTGGAAATATGCTCTAGAGGCAATAATAAAATGATTATTATTATATTTCCTTGTTCATGATAATTGTCTATTATTCATGCTATAATTGTCTTATCCGGAAATCGTAATACATGTGTGAATACATAGACCACAACATATCCCTAGAGAGCCTCTAGTTGACTAGCTCGTTTATCAATAGATGGTCACGGTTTCCTAACCATGGACATTTGATGTCATTGATAATGGGATCACATCATTGGGATAATGATGTGATGGACAAGAGCCAATCCTAAGCATAGCACAAGATCGTGTAGTTCGTTTGCTAGAGCTTTTCCAATGTTAAATATCATTTCCTTAGACCATGAGATCGTGTAACTCCCGGATGTCGTAGGAGTGCTTTGGGTGTACCAAACGTCACAACGTAACTGGGTGACTATAAAGGTATAATACAGGTATCTCCGAAAGTGTCTGTTGGGTTGACACGGATCGAGACCGGGATTTGTCACTCCGTATGACGGAGAGGTATCTCTGGGCCCACTCGGTAATGCATCATCATAATGAGCTCAAAGTGACTAAGTGGTTGGTCACGGGATCATGCATTACGGTACGAGTAAAGTGACTTGCCAGTAACGAGATTGAACGAGGTATTGGGATACCGACGATCGAATCTCGGGCAAGTAACATACCGATTGACAAAGGGAATTGTATACGGGATTACTTGAATCCTCGACACCGTGGTTCATTCGATGAGATCATCGTGGAACATATGGGAGCCAACATGGGTATCCAGATCCCGCTGTTGGTTATTGGCCGGAGAGTCGTCTCGGTCATGTCTGCATGTCTCCCGAACCCGTAGGGTCTACACACTTAAGGTTCGGTGACGCTAGGGTTGTAGAGATATTAGTATGCGGTAACCCGAAAGTTGTTCTGAGTCCCGGATGAGATCCCGGATGTCACGAGGAGTTCCAGAATGGTCCAGAGGTGAAGAATTATATATAGGAAGTCCAGTTTCGGCCATCGAGAAAGTTTTGGGGGTCACCGGTATTGTACCGGGACCACCGGAAGGGTCCCGGAGGTCCACCGGGTGGGGCCACCTATCATGGAGGGCCCCATGGGTTGAAGTGGGGAAGGGAACCAGCCCCTGGTGGGCTGGTGCGCACCCCTTGGTCCTCCCCTGCGCCTAGGGTTGGAAACCCTAGGGGTGGGGGGCGCCCCACTTGACTTGGGGGGAAAGTCCCCCCCTTTGGCCGCCGTCCCCCTTGAGATGGTATCTCTAGGGGGCCGGCCACCCCCAGGGCCCCTATATAAAGAGGGGGGAGGGAGGGCAGCCGCACCCTTGCTCTTGGCGCTTCCCTCTCCCTCTACAACACCTCTCCCTCTTGTAGAGCTTGGCGAAGCCCTGCCGAGATCACCGCTACTTCCACCACCACGCCGTCGTGCTGCTGGATCTCCATCAACCTTTCCCTCCCCTTGCTGGATCAAGAAGGAGGTGACGTCTTCCCCAACCGTACGTGTGTTGAACGCGGAGGTGTCGTCCGTTCGGCGCTAGGATCTCCGGTGATTTGGATCACGACAAGTACGACTCCCTAAACCCCGTTCTCTTGGACGCTTCCGTGCATGATCTACAAGGGTATGTAGATGCACGCATCTCTCTTGTTGCTAGATGACTCCATAGATTGATCTTGGTGAAGCGTAGAAATTTTTTATTTTCTGCAACGTTCCCCAACAGGGGCATCATGAGCTAGGTCTATGCGTAGTTTCTATGCACGAGTAGAACACAAACTTGTTGTGGGCGTAGATGTTGTCAATTTTCTTGCCACTACTAGTATTATCTTGTTTCAGCGGCATCATGGGATGAAGCGGCCCGGACCGACCTTACACGTACGCTTACGTGAGATAGGTTCCACCGACTGACATGCACTAGTTGCATAAGGTGGCTAGCGGGTGTCTGTCTCTCCCACTTTAGTCGGATCAGATTCGATGAAAAGGGTCCTTATGAAGGGTAAATAGAAATTGGCATATCACGTTGTGGTTTTACGTGTTGGAAATATGCCCTAGAGGCAATAATAAAAGCATTATTATTATATTTCCTTGTTCATGATAATTGTCTTTTATTCATGCTATAACTGTATTATCCGGAAATCGTAATACACGTGTGAATACATAGACCATAACATGTCCCTAGTGAGCCTCTAGTTGACTAGATCGTTGGTCAACAGATAGTCATGGTTTCCTGACTATGGACATTAGATGTCATTGACAACGAGATCACATCATTAGGAGAATGATGTGATGGACAAGACCCAATCCTAAGCATAGCACAAGATCGTATAGGTCGTTTTGCTAGAGCTTTTTCCATGTCAAGTATCTCTTCCTTAGACCATGAGATCGTGTAACTCCCAGATACCGTAAGAGTGCTTTGGGTGTACTAAACATCACAACGTAACTGGGTGACTATAAAGGTGCACTACAGGTATCTCCGAAAGTGTCTGTTGGGTTGACACGGATCGAGACTGGGATTTGTCACTCCGTATGACGGAGAGGTATCTCTGGGCCCACTCAGTAATGCATCATCATAATGAGCTCAAAGTGACCAAGTGTTTGGTCACCGGATCATGCATTACGGTACGAGTAAAGTGACTTGCCGGTAACGAGACTGAACGAGGTATTGGGATACCGGCGATCGAGTCTCGGGGCATGTAACGTACCGATTGACAAAGGGAATTGTATACGGGGTTGTTCGAATCCTCGACATTGTGGTTCATCCGATGAGATCATCGAGGAGCATGTGGGAGCCAACATGGGTATCCAGATCCCGCTATTGGTTATTGCCCAAGAGCCGTCTCGGTCATGTCTGCATGACTCCCGAACCCGTAGGGTCTACACACTTAAGGTTCAGTGACGCTAGGGTTGTATGAATATGAGTATGGAGCATACCGAATGTTGTTCGGAGTCCCGGATGAGATCCCAGACGTCACGAGGAGTTCCGGAATGGTCCGGAGGTAAAGAATTATATATAGGAAGTGGTATTTCGGCCATCGGGAAAGTTTCGGGGTCACCCGGTATTGTACCGGGACCACCGAAAGGGTCCCGGGGGTCCACCGGGTGGGGCCACCCATCCCGGAGGGCCCCAAGGGCTGAAGTGGGGAGGGGAACCAGCCCATAGTGGGCTGGTGCGCCCCCCTTGGCCCACCCCCTGCGCCTAGGGTTGAAACCCTAGGGTGGGGGGGCGCCCCACTTGCCTTGGGGGGCACTCCACCCCCCTTGGCCGCCGCCCCCTTGGGAGATTGGATCTCCCAGGGCCGGCGCCCCCCCTGGGGGCCTATATAAAGGGAGGGGGAAAGGGGGCAGCCGCACCCTGAAGTCCTGGCGCCCCATCCCCCTGCTACACCTCTTCCTCCTCCGTCACGCGCTTGGTGAAGCCCTGCCGGAGTGCTGCTGCTCCACCACCACCACGCTGTTGTGCTGCTGCTGGAGCCATCATCATCAACCTCTCCTTCCCCCTTGCTGGATCAAGAAGGAGGAGATGTCATCCGCTCCGTACGTGTGTTGAACGCGGAGGTGCCGTCCGTTCGGCGCTAGGATCTCCGGTGATAGGATCACGACGAGAACGACTACTTCAACCCCGTTCTTTTGAACGCTTCCGCTCGCGATCTACAAAGTGGTATGTAGATGCATCTCCCTTGACTCGTTGCTTAGATGAACTCATAGATGGATCTTGGTGAAACCGTAGGAAAAATTTTAATTTTCTGCAACGTTCCCCAACAGTGGCATCATGAGCTAGGTCTATGCGTAGTTCTCTATTGCACGAGTAGAACACAATTTAGTTGTGGGCGTAGATCTTGTCAACTTGCTTGCCGCTACTAGTCTTATCTTGCTTCAGCGGTATTGTGGGATGAAGCGGCCCGGACCAACCTTACACGTACGCTTACGTGAGACCGGTTCCACCGACTAACATGCACTAGTTGCATAAGGTGGCTGGCGGGTGTCTGTCTCTCCCACTTTAGTTGAAGCGGATTCGATGAAAAGGGTCCTTATGAAGGGTAAATAGAAGTTGACAAGATCACGTTGTGGTTATTCGTAGGTAAGAAAATGTTCTTGCTAGAACCCAATTGCAGCCACGTAAAAGATGCAACAACAATTAGAGGACGTCTAACTTGTTTTTGCAGCAATTGTCTTGTGATGTGATATGGCCAGAAGTTGTGATGAATGATGAATGATATATTGTGATGTATGAGATCATGTTCTTGTAATAGGAATCACGACTTGCATGTCGATGAGTATGACAACCGGCAGGAGCCATAGGAGTTGTCTTTATTTTTTGTATGACCTGCGTGTCATTGAAGAACGCCATGTAAATTACTTTACTTTATTGCTAAACGCGTTAGCCATAGAAGTAGAAGTAGTCGTTGGCATGACAACTTCATGAAGACACGATGATGGAGATCATGATGATGGAGATCATGGTGTCATGCCGGTGACGAAGATGATCATGGAGCCCCGAAGATGGAGATCGAAGGAGCTATATGATATTGGCCATATCATGTCACTATTATATAATTGCATGTGATGTTTATTATGTTTATGCATCTTGTTTACTTAGAACGACGGTAGTAAATAAGATGATCCCTTACAAAAATTTCAAGAAGTGTTCTCCCCTAACTGTGCACCATTGCTAAAGTTCGTCGTTTCGAAGCACCACGTGATGATCGGGTGTGATAGATCCTTACGTTCACATACAACGGGTGTAAGACAGTTTTACACATGCAAAACACTTAGGGTTAACTTGACGAGCCTAGCATGTACAGACATGGCCTCGGAACACGGAGACCGAAAGGTCGAACACGAGTCGTATGGAAGATACGATCAACATGAGAATGTTCACCGACGATGACTAGTCCGTCTCACGTGATGATCGGACACGGCCTAGTCGACTCAGATCGTGTAACACTTAGATGACTAGAGGGATGTCTAATCTGAGTGGGAGTTCATTAAAATAATTTGATTAGATGAACTTAATTATCATGAACTTAGTCTAAAACTTTTTGCATAATATGTCTTGTAGATCAAATGGCCAACGCTCATGTCAACATGAACTTCAACGCGTTCCTAGAGAAAACCAAGCTGAAAGATGATGGCAGCAACTATACGTACTGGGTCCGGAACCTGAGGATCATCCTCATAGCTGCCAGGAAACAATATGTCCTAGAAGGACCGCTAGGTGACGCTCCCGTCCCAGAGAACCAAGACATTATGAATGCTTGGCAGTCTCGTGCTGATGATTACTCCCTCGTTCAGTGCAGCATGCTTTACAGCTTAGAACCGGGGCTCCAAAAGCGTTTTGAGCCACACGGAGCATATGAGATGTTCGAGGAGCTGAAACTAGTTTTCCAAGCTCATGCCCGGGTCGAGAGATATGAAGTCTCCGACAAGTTCTATAGTTGTAAGATGGAGGAAAATAGTTCTGTTAGTGAGCACATACTCAAAATGTCTGGGTTGCACAACCGCCTGTCCCAGCTGGACATTAACCTCCCGGATGAGGCGGTCATTGACAGAATCCTTCAGTCGCTCCCACCAAGCTACAAGAGCTTTGTGCTGAACTACAATATGCAGGGGATGGTGAAGACCATTCCTGAAGTATTTTCAATGCTGAAGTCAGCAGAGGTTGAAATCAAGAAAGAACATCAAGTGTTGATGGTCAATAAGACCACTAAGTTCAAGAAGGGCAAGGGTAAGAAGAACTTCAAGAAGGACGGCAAAGATGTTGCCGCACCCGGTAAGCCAGTTGCCGGGAAGAAGTCAAAGAATGGACCCAAGCCTGAAACTGAGTGCTTTTATTGCAAGGGGAAGGGTCACTGGAAGCGGAACTGCCCCAAATACATAGCGGATAAGAAGGCCGGCAACACCAAAGGTATATTTGATATACATGTAATTGATGTGTACCTTACCAGTACTCGTAGTAACTCCTGGGTATTTGATACCGGTGTCGTTGCTCATATTTGTAACGCACAGCAGGAGCTGCGGAATAAGCGGAGACTGGCGAAGGACGAGGTGACGATGCGCGTCGGGAATGGTTCCAGAGTCGATATGATCGCCGTCGGCACGCTACCTCTACATTTACCTACGGGATTAGTTTTGAACCTTAATAATTGTTATTTGGTGCCAAGTCTGAGCATGAACATTGTATCTGGATCTAGTTTGATACGAGATGGCTACTCATTTAAATCCGAGAATAATGGTTGTTCTATTTATATGAGAGATATGTTTTATGGTCATGCCCCGATGGTCAATGGTTTGTTCTTAATGAATCTCGAACGTAGTGTTACACATATTCATAGCGTGAATACCAAAAGATGTAAAGTTGATAACGATAGTCCCACATACTTGTGGCATTGCCGCCTTGGTCACATTGGTGTCAAGCGCATGAATAAGCTCCATGCTGATGGACTTTTAGAGTCTCTCGATTATGAATCATTTGACACATGCGAACCATGCCTCATGGGCAAAATGACCAAGACTCCGTTCTCCGGAACAATGGAGCGAGCAACCAACTTGTTGGAAATCATACATACCGATGTGTGCAGTCCAATGAGTGTTGAGGCTCGCGGAGGATATCGTTATGTTCACACTCTCACAGATGACTTGAGTAGATATGGGTATGTCTACTTGATAAAACACAAGTCTGAGACCTTCGAAAAGTTCAAGGAATTTCAGAATGAAGTAGAGAATCAACGTGACCGAAAGATAAAATTCTTGCGATCGGATCGTGGAGGAGAATATTTAAGTCACGAATTTGGTACACACTTAAGAAAATGTGGAATCGTTTCACAACTCACGCCGCCTGGAACACCTCAGCGAAATGGTGTGTCCGAACGTCGTAATCGCACTCTATTAGATATGGTGCGATCTATGATGTCTCTTACCGATTTACCGCTATCATTTTGGGGATACGCTCTAGAGACAGCTACATTCACTTTAAATAGGGCACCGTCTAAATCCGTTGAGACGACACCGTATGAATTATGGTTTGGGAAGAAACCTAAGCTGTTGTTTCTAAAAGTTTGGGGATGCGATGCTTATGTCAAGAAACTTCAACCTGAAAAGCTCGAACCCAAGTCAGAAAAGTGTGTCTTCATAGGATACCCTAAAGAAACCATTGGGTATACCTTCTACTTAAGATACGAGGGCAAGATCTTTGTTGCCAAGAACGGATCCTTTCTGGAAAAAGAGTTTCTCTCGAAAGAAGTAAGTGGGAGGAAAGTAGAACTCGATGAAGTACTACCTCTTGAACGGGAAAGTAGTGCAGCTCAGGAAAATGTTTCTGTGATGCCTACACCAACTGAAGAGGAAAATAATGATGATGATCAAGGTACTTCGGATCAAGTTGCTACTGAACTTCGTAGGTCCACAAGGACACGTTCCGCACCAGAGTGGTACGGCAACCCTGTCCTGGAAATCATGTTGTTAGACAACGGTGAACCTTCGAACTATGAAGAAGCGATGGCGGGCCCAGATTCCAACAAATGGCTAGAAGCCATGAAATCCGAGATAGAATCCATGTATGAAAACAAAGTATGGACTTTGACTGACTTGCCCGATGATCGGCGAGCGATAGAAAACAAATGGATCTTTAAGAAGAAGACAGACGTGGATGGTAATGTCACCATCTATAAAGCTCGACTTGTCGCTAAGGGTTATCCGCAAGTTCAAGGGATTGACTACGATGAGACTTTCTCTCCCGTAGCGAAGCTTAAGTCCGTCCGAATCATGTTAGCAATTGCCGCATACTATGATTATGAGATATGGCAGATGGACGTCAAAACAGCATTCCTTAACGGGCATCTTAAGGAAGAACTGTATATGATGCAGCCAGAGGGTTTTGTCGATCCTAAGAATGCTAACAAAGTATGCAAGCTCCAGCGATCCATTTATGGGCTGGTGCAAGCATCTCGGAGTTGGAACATTCGCTTTGATGAAATGATCAAAGCGTTTGGGTTTATGCAGACTTATGGAGAAGCCTGCGCTTACAAGAAAGTGAGTGGGAGCTCTGTAGCATTTCTCATATTATATGTAGATGACATACTTTTGATGGGAGATGATATAGAATTCTTGGACAGCATTAAGGCCTACTGGAATAAGTGTTTTTCAATGAAGGACCTTGGAGAAGCTGCTTATATATTAGGCATCAAGATCTATAGAGATAGATCGAGACGCCTCATAGGTCTTTCACAAAGCACATACCTTGATAAGATTTTGAAGAAGTTCAAAATGGATCAGTCCAAGAAGGGGTTCTTGCCTGTATTGCAAGGTGTGAGATTGAGCTCGGCTCAATATCCGACCACGGCAAAAGATAAAGAAGAGATGAGTGTCATCCCCTATGCTTCAGCCATAGGATCTATTATGTATGCCATGTTGTGTACCAGACCTGATGTAAACCTTGCCGTAAGTTTGGTAGGAAGGTATCAAAGTAATCCCGGCAAGGAACACTGGACAGCGGTCAAGAATATCCTAAAGTACCTAAAAAGGACGAAGGACATGTTTCTCGTTTATGGAGGTGACGAAGAGCTCGTCGTAAAGGGTTACGTCGACGCTAGCTTCGACACAGATCTGGATGACTCTAGTTCACAAACCGGATACGTGTATATGTTGAATGGTGGAGCAGTAAGCTGGTCCAGCTGCAAGCAGAGCGTCATGGCGGGATCTACATGTGAAGCGGAGTACATGGAAGCCTCGGAGGCAGCGCATGAAGCAATTTGGGTGAAGGAGTTCATCACCGACCTAGGAGTCATACCCAATGCGTCGGGGCCGATCAAACTCTTCTGTGACAACACTGGAGCTATTGCCCTTGCCAAGGAGCCCAGGTTTCACAAGAAGACCAGGCACATCAAGCGTCGTTTCAACTCCATCCGTGAAAATGTTCAAGATGGAGACATAGATATTTGCAAAGTACATACGGATCTGAATGTCGCAGATCCATTGACTAAACCTCTCTCGCGAGCAAAACATGATCAACACCAGAACTCTATGGGTGTTTGATTCATCACAATGTAACTAGATTATTGACTCTAGTGCAAGTGGGAGACTGTTGGAAATATGCCCTAGAGGCAATAATAAAAGCATTATTATTATATTTCCTTGTTCATGATAATTGTCTTTTAGTCATGCTATAACTGTATTATCCGGAAATCGTAATACACGTGTGAATACATAGACCATAACATGTCCCTAGTGAGCCTCTAGTTGACTAGCTCGTTGGTCAACAGATAGTCATGGTTTCCTGACTATGGACATATTGACAACGGGATCACATCATTAGGAGAATGATGTGATGGACAAGACCCAATCCTAAGCATAGCACAAGATCGTATAGTTCGTTTTGCTAGAGCTTTTTCCATGTCAAGTATCTCTTCCTTAGACCATGAGATTGTGTAACTCCCGGATACCGTAAGAGTGCTTTGGGTGTACCAAACGTCACAACATAACTGGCTGACTATAAAGGTGCACTACAGGTATCTCCGAAAGTGTCTGTTGGGTTGACATGGATCGAGATTGGGATTTGTCACTCCGTATGACGGAGAGGTATCTCTGGGCCCACTCGGTAATGCATCATCATAATGAGCTCAAAGTGACCAAGTGTTTGGTCACGGGATCATGCATTACGGTACGAGTAAAGTGACTTGCTCGTAACGAGACTGAACGAGGTATTGGGATACCGGCGATCAAGTCTCGGGGCATGTAACGTACCGATTGACAAAGGGAATTGTATACGGGGTTGTTCGAATCCTCGACATCATGGTTCATCCGATGAGATCATCGAGGAGCATGTGGGAGCCAACATGGGTATCCAGATCCCGTTGTTGGTTATTGCCCGAGAGCCGTCTCGGTCATGTCTGCGTGACTCCCGAACCCGTAGGGTCTACACACTTAAGGTTCGGTGACGCTAGGGTTGTATGAATATGAGTATGCAGCATACCGAATGTTTTTCGGAGTCCCGATGAGATCCCGGACGTCACGAGGAGTTCCGGAATGGTCTGGAGGTAAAGAATTATATATAGGAAGTGGTATTTCGGCCATCGGGAAAGTTTTGGGGTCACCCGGTATTGTACCGGGACCACCGAAAGGGTCCCGGGGGTCCACCGGGTGGGGCCACCCATCCCGGAGGGCCCCAAGGGCTGAAGTGGGGAGGGGAACCAGCCCATAGTGGGCTGGTGCGCCCCCCTTGGCCCACCCCCTGCGCCTAGGGTTGAAACCCTAGGGTGGGGGGCGCCCCACTTGCCTTGGGGGGCACTCCACCCCCCTTGGCCGCCGCCCCCTTGGGAGATTGGATCTCCCAGGGCCGGTGCCCCCCCTGGGGGCCTATATAAAGGGAGGGGGAAGGGGGCAGCCGCACCCTGAAGTCCTGGCGCCCCCTCCCCCTGCTACACCTCTTCCTCCTCCGTCACGCGCTTGGCGAAGCCCTGCCGGAGTGCTGCTGCTCCACCACCACCACGCCGTTGTGCTGCTGCTGGAGCCATCATCATCAACCTCTCCTTCCCCCTTGCTGGATCAAGAAGGAGGAGACGTCATCCGCTCCATACGTGTGTTGAACGTGGAGGTGCCGTCCGTTCGGCGCTAGGATCTCCGGTGATAGGATCACGACGAGAACGACTACTTCAACCCCGTTCTTTTGAATGCTTCCGCTCACGATCTACAAAGTGGTATGTAGATGCATCTCACTTGACTCGTTGCTTAGATGAACTCATAGATGGATCTTGGTGAAACCGTAGGAAAAATTTTAATTTTCTGCAACGTTCCCCAACATTACGTAGGTAAGAAACGTTCTTGCTAGAAACCTATAGAAGCCACGTAAAAACATGCAACAACAATTAGAGGACGTCTAACTTGTTTTTGCAGCATATGCCTTGTGATGTGGTATGGGCAAAAGGATGTGATGAATGAGATATATGTGATGTATGAGATTGATCATGTTCTTGTAATAGGAATCACGACTTGCATGTCGATGAGTATGACAACCGGCAGGAGCCATAGGAGTTGTCTTTATTTTTTGTATGACCTGCTGTCATTGAATAATGCCATGTAAATTACTTTACTTTATTGCTAAACACGTTAGCCATAGAAGTAGAAGTAATCGTTGGCGTGACAACTTCATGAAGACACGATGATGGAGATCATGATGATGGAGATCATGGTGTCATGCCGGTGACGAAGATGATCATGGCGCCCCGAAGATGGAGATCAAAGGAGCAATATGATATTGGCCATATCATGTCACTATTTGATTGCATGTGATGTTTATCATGTTTTGCTTCTTATTTGCTTAGTACGACGGTAGTAAATAAGATGACCCCTTATAATAATTTCAAGAAAGTGTTCCCCCTAACTGTGCGCCGTTGCGAAAGTTCGTTGTTTTGAAGCACCACGTGATGATCGGGTGTGATAGATTCTAACGTTCACATACAACGGGTGTAAGACAAATTTACACATGCAAAACACTTAGGTTGACTTGACGAGCCAAGCATGTACAGACATGGCCTCGGAACACAAGAGACCGAAAGGTCGAACATGAGTCATATGGAAGATACGATCAACATGGAGATGTTCACCGATGATGACTAGTCCGTCTCACGTGATGATCAGACACGGTCTAGTTGAGTCGGATCATGTATCACTTAGATGACTAGAGGGATGTCTAATCTGAGTGGGAGTTCATTAAATAATTTGATTAGATGAACTTAATTATCATGAACTTAGTCTAAAAACCTTTGCAAAATGTCTTGTAGATCAAATGGCCAATGCTCATGTCAACCTCAACTTCAACGCGTTCCTAGAGAAAACCAAGCTGAAAGATGATGGCAGCAACTATTCGGACTGGGTCCGGAACCTGAGGATCATCCTCATAGCTGCAAAGAAAGCATATGTCCTAGAAGGACCGCTAGGTGAAGCACCCATCCCAGAGAACCAAGACGTTATAAATGCTTGGCAGTCACGTGCTGATGATTACTCCCTTGTTCAGTGCGGCATGCTTTACAGCTTAGAACCAGGGCTCTAAAAGTGTTTTGAGCAACACGGAGCATATGAGATGTTCGAAGAGCTGAAAATAGTTTTCCAAGCTCATGCCCGGGTCGAGAGATATGAAGTCTCCGACAAGTTCTACAGTTGTAAGATGGAGGAAAATAGTTCTGTTAGTGAGCACATACTCAAAATGTCTGGGTTGCACAACTGCTTGTCCCAGCTGGACATTAACCTCCCGGACGAGGCGGTCATTGACAGAATCCTTCAGTCGCTCCCACCTAGCTACAAGAGCTTTGTGATGAACTACAATATGCAGGGGCTGGTGAAAACTATTCCTGAAGTATTTTCAATGCTGAAATCAGCGGAGGTGGAAATCAAAAAGGAACATCAAGTGTTGATGGTCAATAAAACCACTAGTTTCAAGAAAGGCAAGGGTAAGAAGAACTTCAATAAGGATGGCAAGGGAGTTGCCGCGCCCGGTAAGCCAGTTGCCGGGAAGAAGCCAAAGAATGGACCCAAACCTGAGACTGAGTGCTTTTATTGCGAGGGAAAGGGACACTGGAAGCGGAACTGCCCCAAATACTTAGCAGACAAGAAGGCCGTCAACACTAAAGGTATATGTGATATACATGTAATTGATGTGTACCTTACCAGTACTCGTAGTAGCTCCTGGGTATTTGATACCGGTGCGGTTGCTCATATTTGTGACTCAAAGCAGGAGCTGCGGAATAAGCGGAGACTGGCGAAGGATGAGGTGACGATGCGCGTCGGGAATGGTTCCAAGGTCGATGTGATTGCCGTCGGCACGCTACCTCTACATTTACCTACGGGATTAGTTTTAAACCTCAATAATTGTTATTTAGTGCCAGCTTTGAGCATGAACATTGTATCTGGATCTCATTTAATACGAGACGGCTACTCATTTAAATCCGAGAATAATGGTTGTTCTATTTATATGAGAGATATGTTTTATGGTCATGCCCCGCTGGTCAATGGTTTATTCTTAATGAATCTCGAACGTGATGTTACACATATTCATAGTGTGAATACCAAAAGATGTAAGGTTGATAACGATAGTCCCACATACTTGTGGCACTGCCGCCTTGGTCACATTGGTGTCAAGCGCATGAAAAAGCTCCATGTTGATGGACTTTTAGAGTCTCTCGATTATGAATCATTTGACACATGCGAACCATGCCTCATGGGAAAAATGACCAAGACTTCGTTCTCCAGAACAATGGAGCGAGCAACCAACTTATTGGAAATCATACATACTGATGTTTGTGGCCAATGAGCGTTGAGGCTTGCGGAGGATATCGTTATGTTCTCACTCTCACTGACGACTTGAGTAGATATGGGTATGTCTACTTGATGAAACACAAGTCTGAGACCTTTGAAAAGTTCAAGGAATTTCAGAATGAGGTAGAGAATCAACGTGACCAAAAGATAAAGTACTTACGATAAGATCGTGGGGGAGAATATTTAAGTCATGAATTTGGTACGCACTTAAGGAAATGTGGAATCATTTCACAACTCACGCCGCCTGGAACACCTCAGCGTAATGGTGTGTCCGAACGTCATAATCGCACTCTATTGGATATGGTGCAATCTATGATGTCACTCACCGATTTACCGCTATCATTTTGGGGATACGCTCTAGAGACAGCTACATTAACTTTAAATAGGGCACCGTCTAAATCCGTTGAGACGACACCGTATGAATTATGGTTTGGGAAGAAACCTAAGCTGTCGTTTCTAAAAGTTTGGGGATGCGATGCTTATGTCAAGAAACTTCAACCTGAAAAGCTCGAACCCAAGTCAGAAAAATGCGTCTTCATAGGATACCCTAAGGAAACCATTGGGTATACCTTCTACCTCAGATCCGATGGCAAGATCTTTGTTGCCAAGAACGGGTCCTTTCTGGAGAAAGAGTTTCTCTCGAAAGAAGTAAGTGCGAGGAAAGTGGAACTTGTTTAAGTACTACCTCTTGAAAGTAGCGTAGCTCAGGAAGATGTTCCTGTGGTGCCTGCACTGACGAGAGAGGAAACTAATGATGATGATCAAGGTACTTCGGATCAAGTTACTACTGAACTTCGTAGGTCCACGAGGACACGTTCCACACCAGAGTGGTATGGCAACCTTGTCCTAGAAATCATGTTGTTAGACAACGGTGAACCTTCGAACTATGAAGAAGTAATGGCGGGCCCAGATTCCAACAAATGGCTTGAAGCCATGCAATCCGAGATAGGATCCATGTATGAAAACAAAGTGTGGACTTTGACAGACTTGCCCGATGATCGGCGAGCGATAGAAAACAAATGGATCTTTAAGAAGAAGACAGACGGGGATGGTAATGTTACCATCTATAAAGCTCGACTTGTTGCTAAGGGTTACCGACAAGTTCAAGGGGTTGCCTACGATGAGACTTTATCTCCCGTAGCGAAGATGAAGTCTGTCCGAATCATGTTAGCAATTGCCGCATACTATGATTATGAGATATGGCAAATGGACGTCAAAACGGCATTCCTTAACGGCCATCTTAAGGAAGAACTGTATATGATGCAGCCATAAGGTTTTGTCGATCCTAAGAATGCTAACAAGGTATGCAAGCTCCAGCGCTCCATCTATGGGCTGGTGCAAGCATCTCGGAGTTGGAACATTCGCTTTAATGAAATGATCAAAGCATTTGGGTTTATGCAGACTTATGGAGAAGCCTGCGTTTACAAGAAAGTGAGTGGGAGCTCTGTAGCATTTCTCATATTATATGTGGATGACATACTTTTGATGGGAAATGATATAGAACTTTTGGACAGCATTAAGGCCTACTTGAATAAGTGTTTTTCAATGAAGGACCTTGGAGAAGTTGCTTACATATTAGGCATCAAGATCTATAGAGATAGATCGAGACACCTCATAGGTCTTTCACAAAGCACATACCTTGATAAGATATTGAAGAAGTTCAATATGGATCAGTCCAAGAAGGGGTTCTTGCCTGTGTTGCAAGGTGTGAAATTGAGCTCGGCTCAATGTCCGACCACGACAGAAGATAGATAAAAGACTGAGTGTCGTCCCCTATGCCTTGGCCATAGGGTCTATCATGTATGCCATGCTGTGTACCAGGCCTGATGTAAACCTTGCCGTAAGTTTGGTAGGAAGGTACCAAAGTAATCCTGGCATGGAACACCGGACAGCGGTCAAGAATATCCTGAAGTACCAGAAAAGGACTAAGGATATGTTTCTCGTTTATGGAGGTGACGAAGAGCTCGTCGTAAAGGGTTACGTCGATGCTAGCTTCGACACAGATCTGGATGACTCCAAGTCACAAACCGGATACGTGTATATTTTGAATGGAGGGGCAGTAAGCTGGTGCAGTTGCAAGCAAAGCATCGTGGCGGGATCTACATATGAAGCGGAGTACATGGCAGCCTCGGAGGCAGCGCATGAAGCAATCTGGATGAAGGAGTTCATCACCGACCTAGGAGTCATACCCAATGCGTCGAGGCCAATCACCCTCTTCTGTGACAACACTGGAGCTATTGCCCTTGCCAAGGAGCCCAGGTTTCACAAGAAGACCAGGCACATCAAGCGTCGCTTCAACTCCATTCGTGAAAATGTTCAAGATGGAGACATAGATATTTGCAAAGTGCATACAGATCTGAATATCACAGATCCGTTGACTAAACCTCTTCCGCGAGCAAAATATGATCAGCACCAGAACTCTATGGGTGTTCGATTCATCACAATGTAACTAGATTATTGACTCTAGTGCAAGTGGGAGACTGTTGGAAATATGCCCTAGAGGCAATAATAAAATGATTATTATTATATTTCCTTGTTCATGATAATTGTCTATTATTCATGCTATAATTGTGTTATCCGGAAATCGTAATACATGTGTGAATACATAGACCACAACATGTCCCTAGTGAGCCTCTAGTTGACTAGCTCGTTTATTAATAGATGGTCACGGTTTCCTGACCATGGACATTGGATGTCATTGATAACGGGATCACATCATTGGGAGAATGATGTGATGGACAAGACCCAATCCTGAGCATAGCACAAGATCGTGTAGTTCGTTTGCTAGAGATTTTCCAATGTTAAGTATCATTTCCTTAGACCATGAGATCGTGTAAATCCCGGATGCCGTAGGAGTGCTTTGGGTGTACCAAACGTCACAACGTAACTGGGTGACTATAAAGGTATACTATAGGTATCTCCGAAAGTGTCTGTTGGGTTGACACGTATCGAGACTGGGATTTGTCACTCCGTATGACGGAGAGGTATCTCTGGGACCACTCGGTAATGCATCATCATAATGAGCTCAAAGTGACTAAGTGGTTGGTCACGGGATCATGCATTACGGTACGAGTAAAGTGACTTGCCGGTAACGAGATTGAACGAGGTATTGGGATACCGACGATCGAATCTCGGGCAAGTAACGTACCGATTGACAAAGGGAATTGTATACGGGATTACTTGAATCCTCGACATCGTGGTTCATTCGATGAGATCATCATGGAACATGTGGGAGCCAACATGGGTATCCAGATTCCGCTGTTGGTTATTGGCTGGAGAGTCGTCTCGGTCATGTCTGCATGTCTCTCGAACATGTAGGGTCTACACACTTAAGGTTTGGTGACACTAGGGTTGTAGAGTTATTAGTATGCGGTAACCCAAAAGTTGTTCGGAGTCCCGGATGAGATCCCGGACGTCACGAGGAGTTCCGGAATGGTCCGGAGGTGAAGAATTATATATAGGAAGTCCAGTTTCGGCCATCGGGAAAGTTTCGGGGTCACCGGTATTGTACCGGGACCACCGAAAGGGTCCCGGGGGTCCATCGGGTGGGGACACCTATCCCGGAGGGCCCCATGGGTTGAAGTGGGGAAGGGAACCAGCCCCTGGTGGGCTTGTGCGCCCCCCTTGGGCCTCCCCTGCGCCTAGGGTTGGAAACCCTAGGGGTGGGGGCGCCCCACTTGACTTGGGGGGGCAAGTCCCCCCCTTTGCCCCCCCCCCCTTGAGATGGGATATCTAGGTGGGTGGCCACCCCCCAGGGCCCCTATATAAAGAGGGGGGAGGGAGGGCATCCGCACCCCTGCTCTTGGCGCCTCCCTCTCCCTCTGCAACACCTCTCCCTCTCGTAGAGCTTGGCGAAGCCCTGCCGAGATCGCCGCTACTTCCACCACCACGCCGTCGTGCTGCTGGATCTCCATCAACCTCTCCCTCCCCCTTGCTGGATCAAGAAGGAGGAGATGTCTTCCCCAACCGTACGTGTGTTGAACGCGGAGGTGTCGTCCGTTCAGCGCTAGGATCTTCGGTGATTTGGATCACGACGAGTACGACTCCTTCAACCCCGTTCTCTTGAACGCTTCCGCGCGTGATCTACAAGGGTATGTAGATGCACTCCTCTCTCTTGTTGCTAGATGACTCCATAGATTGATCTTGGTGAAGCATAGAAAAATTTTATTTTCTGCAACGTTCCCCAACAATTGATACATTGGTTCGCAAAAACTGAGGGAAATACTTAATCTACTTTGCTGCATCACCCTTTCCTCTTCAAGGAAAACCAACGCAAGCTCAAGACGTAGCAATAACATGTGAGGTGTTCATGTGTGTGAAGATTTGAAGAATAAACACCTTTGAAGATTTTCAAGAAAACATATGAATCAAAGAGGGCAGTAAAAGTAACTTTTAATTACCCGAGATGAAGAACACAATGAACTAGGAAGTGTAGATGTGAACTTCGTCAGTTCAGATCTTCCACGCCCTAACTCGGCAGAGGAAGACGGCTACGGCGGCGGCGGAGTGAAGAATTCTGCAACCGGCGTGAGTATGACGGCGACGAGGTCGAGGCAGTGAAGCTCTTCCTCACCGGTGACGATGAATTAGCGGTGGCGCTAGGGTTTGGGGATCTCGAGCGGGAGTGAGAGCGAGCGGAGTAAAAACGAAGTGAGGAAGAGACAGGGGTATTTATAGAGGGAGTGAAAAACTGTACGCCCGAGGAAATCGGACGAACGTGCCCTTGGACCTTCTCATTCGCTTGACATGTGTCACCCACGTACTGAGAGGTGGCGATCGTGTAGGATCGTGGGTGAATAGATAAGTATTGTCATGGGATGCGGAATGGTTTGAGCGACAAAGCCGAAAATTTAGATAAGATAAGTTAAAAGTTTCATTTGCAATTTCTTCAACTGTCAAGGACACAGTGAAGATTTTGAACGAGTTTCAAATAGAACACAAATGAAGAATTTGTGAACAGACTAGGTTGAGTTTAGCATAGAGGGGGAAGGGTTCGATCACATTCACTTAGCAGAAGAAATCAACTTGAAGAAATAGCAATAAGTGAATGTTGTAGAGGACATAAAACTCATATATATATATATATATATATATATATATGTGTGTGTGTGTGTGTGTGTGTGTGTGTGTGTGTGTGTGTGTATTCAAATGAAGAACAACATCGGAAAGAGTGAAGACAATGCAAAGTTGAAGAATTTGAAAAACTGAGGAAATTCAAAACGAAGAAAAACTCAAATTGAAGATTTCCAACTTTGGTTGGTGGCGTAACCCATCGTATAAGAAAGCTGATTTCAGACACTGCGTACAACTGTCGTAGGGCTCTTAGAATCAATTTCTTCATTAATTTCTTCACACCTAGAGGGTTAGTCTTCATTGGTTGAAGAAAAACGTTACTTCGTGTGTTGCGCAACTAAGTCATCAAGTCAGCATAAGTGTTAGGATGTGTGTCCACTTCAGAGAACATTCGAAGATTCTAGGATATTTAGCTCACATTGCAACTTGCTAAATCTCTTCTCATCTAAGGGCTTAGTGAAGATATCGGCCAGCTGGTCTTCAGTGCTAACGTGGTCGATGGAGATGTCGCCCTTCAACACATGATCACGAAGAAAATGATGACGAATCTGGATGTGCTTTGTCTTCGAGTGCTGAACTGGGTTATGAGCAATCTTGATAGCACTCTCATTGTCGCACTAGAGAGGCACATTCTTCACGTTGACGCCATAGTCCTTGAGTGTTTGCTTCATCCATAGTAGTTGAGCACAGCACGATCCAGTAGCAATGTACTCAGCTTCAGCAGTGGAGAGTGATACGCAGTTCTGTTTCTTCGAGGACCAATAGACCAAAGATCGTCCGAGGAAATGGCATGTGCCTGACATTGACTTGCGGTCCACACAATCGCCAGCATAGTCAGAGTCTGAATATCCAATGAGATCAAACGAAGAGCCCTTGGGATACCATAATCCAAGTGTTGGTGTGTGAGCTAGATATCGAAGAATATGCTTCACAGCCTTATGGTGTGATTCCTTCGGTGTAGCTTGAAATCGGGCACACATGCAAACACTAAGCATAATATCCGGCCTAGATGCACACAGGTACAATAAAGAGCCAATCATGAAGCGGTATACCTTTTGATCGAAGTCTTTACCATTTTCATCAGTGCATAGATGGCCATTTGTGGGCATTGGAATTTTGACCCCTTTGCAATCTTGCATGCCGAATTTCCTCAATACGTCCTTGAGGTATTTCTCCTGAAATATGAATATGCCATTGCGCTGTTGACAAATTTGAAGACCTAAAAAGAATTTCAATTCTCCCATCATAGACATTTGATATTCTTCACTCATCATATAGGCAAATTCATCACTGTATCATTGGTCAGTACAGCCAAAAATGATATCATCAACATAAATTTGGCACACAAACAATTCACCATCATCAGATTTAGTGAAAAGAGTTGGGTTGAGTGAATCGGGTTTGAAGCCTTTCTTCATGAGAAATTCCTTCAAAGTATCATACCACGCCCGAGGGGCCTGCTTGAGGCCATACAGGGCCTTATTGAGTCTGTAGACTTTGTCAGGATGCTTTGGATCTTCAAAACCTGGGGGTTGAGCAACATATACTTCTTCCTCAAGCTTACCATTAAGGAATGCACTTTTCACACCCATTTGTTGTAAGATAATATCATGATGGTTAGCATAAGCAAGTAATATGCGAATAGCCTCAAGTCTAGCAACAGGTGCAAAAGTTTCATCGAAGTCAATTCCTTCAACCTGTGTGTAGCCTTGAGCTACAAGTCGTGCCTTATTCCTCACCACAAGGCCATTTTCGTCTTGCTTGTTGCGGTAGATCCACTTTGTGCCAATAATGTTGTGCTTGCGAGGATCTGGACATTTGACCAGTTCCCAGACGTTGTTGAGCTCGAATTGATGTAATTCTTCTTGCATAGCATGAATCCACTCAGGCTCCAGAAATGCTTCATCTACCTTAGTGGGCTCTGTGATAGAGACAAAAGCAAAGTGCCCACAAAAGTTAGACAAATGTGAAGATTTTGAGTGTGTGAGAGGACCTGGTGCTTCCATGTCATCAATGATCTTCTCGATTTGCACTTCATTTGCAATGCGAGGATGAGCGGGTTGTCTTCGAGGAATTTGATCCGCATTCTCTTCAGGAGCATTTTCCTCAGCACCATTTTCTTCAGGTGCGCCAGCTCGATGTTCATCATGTTCTGGAATGAATTCTTCAGCAGATTCTTCGGTGGGAATTACATCCTCAGTAGCCTTGAACTTGGTAGGTTCCTCAGGTGTTGGTTCATCTAACGCAGAAGGTAGGTGCTCTCTTTGCGAGCCATTAGTTTCATCGAACCGCACATCTACAGTTTCAACAACCTTGTGAAGAACGTTGTTGAAGACTTTGTAGGTGTGTGAGTCCTTTCCGTAACCAAGCATAAAACCCTCATGTGCTTTCGGTGCAAATTTAGAATTGTGATGAGGATCTCTAATCCAACATTTAGCACCGAAGACTTTGAAGTAACTCACATTGGGTTTCTTGTCAGTGAGGAGTTCATAAGCAGTCTTCTTGAAGAATTTGTGAAGATATACTCTGTTGATGATGTGGCATGCAGTATCAATAGCCTCAATCCAGAAACAACAAGGTGTCTTGTATTCATCAAGCATAGTCCAAGCCATCTCAACAAGAGTTCTGTTCTTGCGCTCCACGACGCCATTCTTCTGAGGAGTATAAGGAGCAGATAACTCACGAGTAATACCAAGTTCATCAAGATAGTCATCAAGACCGGAATTCTTGAACTCAGTCCCATTGTCACTTCTGATGTGCTTGATCTTCACACCAAAGTTGGTTGAAGCCCTCGAGGAAAATCATTTGAAGACTTCCTACACCTCATGTTTGTAAGTGACAATGTGCACCCATGTGTAACGAGAATAATCATCAACAATAACAAAGCCATATAGAGATGCATCATTTGTAACAGCAGAATAATGATTAGGACCGAAGAGCCCCATATGAAGCAATTCAAATGGTCGAGTGGTAGTCATGATAGTCTTCGCTGGATGCTTGGCCTTTGTCATCTTTCCAGCTTCACAGGCTCCGCACAAGTGATCCTTGAGGAATTTGACATTCTCAATGCCAATGACATGCTTCTTCTTCGCAAGCGTGTGCAAATTCATCATGCCAGCATGACCAAGTCGCCGATGCCATAGCCAGCCTTCTGAGGCTTTTGCAAGTAGGCATACGGTTGGTTGTGGTCCTGTAGAGAAATCAACAATGTACAAGTCTCCTCTCCTAAAGCCTTCGAAGACTTTGGAATTGTCAGCTTCCATGATCACAATGCAATGATATTTGCCAAAGACAACAACCATATCAAGATCACAAAGCATTGAGACAGACATGAGGTTGTATCCGAAGGATTCGACATGCATGACTTTGTCCATGTGTCGATCCTTCGAGATCACAACCTTACCTAGACCCAATACCTGACTTTTACCTTTGTTAGTGAAGATGATATGCTTCAGATGCGACGGTGATAAAGGAGCATCCATCAATAGATTCTTGTCACCAGTCATGTGATTCGTACATCCACTATCGAGAACCCACTCATTGGCTTTGGGTTGATCATCCTGCAAATGAATTAGTGCAACTTACGAACTCATATACTTCATCAGTGAAGAATATGACATCAATATCATCAGATCAATTTCATCAAGCTATAGAACAGATAAATAGTATGAGGACGTATGAAATGAAGGTTCATTTAATCATGATTAGCCTGCATCCTTTCAGGCACTGTTCAGGTCTCCAGCAAATTCTTCAGACGATTTATGCACGTCTGGAGACCTGACCCTGCATAAGAGATTAGTTCTTTTTCTTCACCACCCACATCTGAAGGGGTGGCAAAGAATTCATCACTCTGCGAGCACCATATGAAAAAGGTGGCATAGAAGCCAGTCCACTTTGTTTCACATAAGAGGGGTTAGGGTAAGCATATGAATAAGCAGAGAAATTCTTCGAGGACTTATGAACATAATGATTCAAAGAATAATGCTCATATTCATAGCCCTTAGCTCTACCCTGCGAAGCAGAGGTGTTAGCACGATGATGATCATATGAGGACTTTGATCCTTTTGAGGAATTTGATCCATGTGAGGAATTTGGTCTGTATGAGGAATTTGATCTGGAGTTCCTATTCTTCATAGGTGGTATCATGAGGACATTCACCTGAAGACTTTCAAGGCAACTTTTGGGAACCCAGATTTTCTTCATAGGGGAATTGTTCCTGCAGTTAGTGCCAACATATCTAGCAAATACTTCATTCTGATTTTTGAACAGTTTATAGTTGGAGTCAAATGACTCATCAGAAGAATGAGGAGATTCACATGTAAAGCCAGATAAATTGGATGGATCAACTGGAGGTCCCTTTGCAGCAACCCATGAGGTTTTGGGGTACTGCTCAGGCTTCCAATATGTTCCATCAGCATTGAGTTTCCTCTCAAAGGCAATACCCTCTTTCCTAGGGTTTCTGTTGAGGATCTGCTTTTTGAGCACATCACAGAGTCTGATGCCCTTTGAGGCTTTTGTACATGCCTGTCATGTACAATTCCTTCAGCCCTGCGTCATCAGTGATACTAGCAATGTCCTCAGATGAGGAATTAGTGATAGCAGAGATAGATGAAGAATTTGTAGCATTAGAAGCATTTGAACATTCAGGTGAAGAATTAGCAGTTTCACGTTCAATGCACTTCAGACATGGAGGAACAAATTCTTCCTGAGTAGCGCTGATTTGTTGAGCAAGTAATGAATCACGCTCCTTCTGAAGATTTTCATAATCCACTCTTAGCTTCTCAAGATCTTGCTTTCTTTGAAGAAATTCATAAGAAAGCTTCTCGTGATCAGATAAGAGAGTGTTATGATGACCTTGAAGGTTGTCAAACTTGGACTAAAGTCTCTGAAGATTTTCAGTCAAGGTTTTAGTGCAATCCATTTCTACCCAACATATCATCACTTTTATCTAGCATGTTTTGAACCTTTTCAAAAGCCTTTTGTTATTTCACAACAATCTTAGCAAGTTTAGAGTAGCTGGGCTTGAGGTTTTCATCAGATTCATCCTCACTAGATTCAGAGGAGGCGTATTTAGTTACCTTGGCACCCTTTGCCATGAAGCAATAGGTGGGACCGTAGTCATCATTGCCTTCATTAGCCTTGTTGGTGAAGCCATTTTCTTCAGAGTTGAAGATAGACTTGCTGACGAATGCAGTAGCGAGAGGTAGGCTCGCACACCAGACTCGGACTCCTCAGATACCTCCTGGTCCTCATGTTCCTCAAATTCAGCCTCAGAGTCCATTTCCTTGCCAATGAATGCCCGAGCCTTCTTGGAGCTGCTCTTCTTGTGAGATGAAGACTTCGAGGATTTTGATGATGAAGACTTTGAAGATTTCTTCTTCTTCTTTGCGTCATCAAAACTGTAGTCCTTGTATTTCTTCTTCTTTGATTCCTTATCCCACTGTGTACAATTTTGGATGTAGTGACCAGGTTTCTTGCATTTGTGGCAAAGCCTCTTCTTGTAGTCACTGGATGAGGAATCGTTGCTCCTTGAGGATTTTCCAAAGCAACCACGTCTTGAGAACTTCTGAAATTTCTTCACGAGCAGCGCTAGTTCCTGGCTCAGTTCTTCAGGATCACCAAGGCTGCTAGCAGAGTCCTCATCTTCAGACTCAGAGACTGCCTTGGCCTTCAGAGCACGTGATCTGCCATAGCTCGAACCATAGAGATCTCTCTTCTCAGCAAGCTGGAACTCATGAGTATTTAGCCTCTCGAGGATATCAGCGGGATCAAGTGACTTGTAATCAGCACGTTCTAGAATTATCAGTGCCAGAGTATCAAATGAAGAATCGAGCGATCTCAGCAATTTCTTCACCACCTCATGGTCGGTGATGTCAGTGGCGCCAAGCGCTTGAAGCTCATTTGAGATGTCGGTGAGGCAATCAAAGGTTTGCTGGACATTTTCATTGTCGAGTCTTTTGAAGCAGTTGAAGAGATTGCGAAGAATGTTTAGTTGAGACTCCCTCATTCAGTTTGGACAGCCTATCCCATATAAGCTTAGCAGTTTCCAAAGCACTCACTCTTCCATACTGCCCTTTGCTCAGATGGTCACATATGATATTCTTCGCTTGAGAATCGGGTTGCTTGAATCTCTTCACATCAGTAGCGTTCAGAGAAGGTGTGACGGAGGGAACACCATTTTCCACAACATACCAGAGATCGTTATCAATTGCCTAAAGATGCATTCGCATCTTATTCTTCCATTAGGGGTAGTCTATTCCATCGAAGGTAGGACACCCAGCAGAGACCTTGATCATACCTGCGGTCGACATAACTAAAACTCCAGGCGGTTAAACCAAAAATCACATAGAACAAGGGAGTACCTTGCTCTGATACCAATTGAAAGTGCGTTATATCGACTAGAGGGGGGTGAATAGGCGATTTTTATGAATTCTTTACTGAGGAATTTGCTAGTGAGGAAATTCCTAAATGAAGAACTACTAGCAGCGAAATAAGTACTCAAATGTAAACATAACAGAACACAAGCATGGTCATCATAATGGAATGAAGACAAGCACAGAGTACAGAAAGCGTAAACACATGATAACGCAGAGAGAAGACGGACAGACTGAAGAAATTGAACTGAGAAAATTTGAGAAAGTCTTCAGTCAAAGTCTTCAAGAAGATATGAACAAGCACACAACAACAGAAATGAGGAAATGAAAGAGTTGAGAAAATAGAACTAGTAAGCTTGGTGAAGACAATGATTTGGTAGACCAGTTCCAACTGTTGTCTCAGTTGTACGTCTGGTTGGAGCGGCTGAGTATTTAAACTCGAGGACACATAGTCCCGGACACACAGTCCTCACCGTATTCTCCTTGAGCTAAGGTCACACAGACCTCGCCCAATTACTCGTGATAAGTCTTCAGGTGACTTCCAAACCTTCACAGACTAGGTCACTCGACGATCCACGATTCCTCTTGGATGCTCTAGACCATGACGCCTAACCGTCTGGAAGAAGCACAGTCTTCAAAGGTAACAAGCGTCGAATCCACGCAGGATCAATCTCTTTAGTGATGCTCAATCACTTTGGGTTTGTAGGTGTTGGGTTTGGGTTTTTCCTCACTTGAAGATTTTCGCTCAAAGTCCTCGAAGGATGGGATGCTCTCAAATAACAAGTGTCAGTTTCTCTCGGAGCAGCCAACCAGCTAGTGGTTGTAGGGGCGGCTATTTATAGCCTAGGGAGTAGTCCGACATGATAAGACATAAATGCCCTTCAATGATATGACCGTTAGGAGGGTAGATATTTTGGGACAGCTGGCGCGTAGCACAGCAGCGGTCAGAATTTTGACTCTCAAATTCCTCAGGGCTATCATGTTCCTCACTGTGTAGGCAATTCGCACTGGCGAATTCCTAACTCCTCAGTTAGAACAAATTCCTCAGAGATCAGAAGAACTTCGTCTCTGTCACTGAAGAATATGACTGAACTGTACGAGATTTCCATTGGCTTCACTCGAAGGGATTGGTAGGTGTAGGATTTTGAGTTGAGAATCACTTGGAAATTTTTCCTTAGTATTTCCTCGACCCTCTTTAACAGTTCAGTGTCTCCTATGACTCAAGAAAGAGAAAATGAAACTATAAAAGCAAAATTCTTGGCGCTTCATGTTCCTCGAATGATTACCAGGTCTGCAAGGTCACACCAATTTCTTCACTTTCAAAGTCTTCAGAAATCCAAAGTCTTCAGTCGAAGAACTTCATTTTTAGGGGTCGACTTTCTCTGTAAATATCAAACCCCTCATAGACTTATAGACATGTGTACACTCACAAACGCATCAGTTCCTTAACCTATAAGTCTTCAATACACCAAAATCACTAAGGGGCACTAGATGCACTTACACGGATGTGTCACTCGGTTTTGGGAGGATATTTGGCTGGGATTTATGCTTCTATCCCTACAGTATCCAACACTTTATAATATTGTAGCACAAAAGAGGTCCTATGTGTGTACAATACTAGGGTCGGTTCCCTCAAATATCCAGTTCAGACGGAACCTAGTTGGGGAAAGATGGGATGCATGCTCATTTAGCTCGAAGGGTGATGGAAGTCCACCTTATATAATGAGATTTGACTCATTTCGATTGACGCTATCCGTTTCAGCCGTGTTTTCTGTTAAATCAATATACGTGAAGTTGATTAATGCTGGACTAGTTCTAGGGTCACTTCATATCTAGAAAACCAAAGCTTCTTTAGAGATTAAGATTTTCATGTGGTTTGTGCATAAGGTTATGATCCTCACCAAGGACATTTTGGCAAAACGTAGGTGGAAAAGTAATAAACAGTGTTGTTTCTGTGGCCACGAGGAAACAATTCAGTACTTATTTCTTCGATGTTCACTTCCCAAGCTTCGGTGGCGAACAATACATGTGTTGTTTAATGTACCCCCACATATTAGCATATCAAATTTGTTTGGTACCTGGTTTGGCGGGGTGGAGCACAATACGGCGGCACGGATGCGTGTGGGAGTTTATACACTACTTTGGGCTATTCGAGGCAGTCGGAACGGTTGTGTGTTTAACAGAACAAAGATTCAAAAAAATACAGGTTGCCTACAGAGCGTTTGGATGGATCCGTACGTGGTCATTATTACGTCATACGGAAGTGAGGGAGCTTATGGCTTATGGATGCAACCGTTGAGGAGACGGTAGCATGGGCTACGTGCAACTGATTGAATGGCGATTTAATAATAAGATATGTCTAGGCATATTGTCATATATTTGCCGTTTGTAATTTTTCTTTTACCGGAGCTTTTACTCAGAACTTTGTTACTCGGTTCCCCTTAACAAATGGTTGTGTGCATCATTCAATGTAGAGGCCGGGGCTACTCCTCCTTTTAAAAAAAAACAAATTAGTTATGTTATTGCATAAATGGTGCTAACGTCACTAAATGTTTACCTAAATGATAAGTGCCACACTTCAGGTATGTGGCACTCTGGCCCTGACGTTTTTGGATGGCAATTCTAATGACACACGGCAAGTTTTTTTGTCAAAAATAAATTAAAGCACGAAGTTGCCATGCTTGTCAACTAAACTCTTGTCATCCTCGCATAACTAAACTTGCCATCAAAAATGTTCAGAGTTGTCATGTGTTGTTACCTGCCATTCGACACTTATCAGGGTCCAATGTTTATTCTAAGCACAATCACCTCAATAAGGAAATAGAAAAACCAATATTGTGCAGGTGTCTACAATCTTTATGTTTGGTAGTGGCACTTCGGCTGTAATATGGGTGAACTCTAGATTCTTGTTTCGGTGGAGCTGGTCCATCTTCGCTCCATGTTTTTGCACTACGATTGAGCACAACTTCCCGAAGCTAGCTTGCTATTCCGGTCGGCTTGGCTCCGCACAAAGAGTTTGTGAAGCGTGGAGCGGGAGGACTTCAGAATAGGCTCTTAGTTGTGGGAATTTCAAGGAGGAGTATTCCTTTGAGGGGTATTCCTATGTTTGGTTAACAGGAAGTCACGAACGATTAGCGGACAAGTTATGATGAAATCTCAAGATATTTACACCAGTTATGTTCCAACTCTCACTTCCCTTGTTAATAAAATTGTGGGAATTTAGACTCCAAACTAGCACCTCAAACTCTGGACAAGAACGTTTGGTCTATTGGTGCATATACATCCTATATGTAACTTTTTAATAATTATATAAAAAGTTTAAAAAAATCTCATTTTTAAATAAACTTAACCTTTCATTGTACTTGTAACAAAAATTCCACAAAAAGAAAAAAAAATAGTTGTCTTCTTTTAAAAAAAATGGCCAAAATTATGTAAGTAGTGACCTATAATAGCAATATTTTTTTTGCCCTGAAGTCGATGCTGGTTTTTTATTCATGAAAGTATATATACTGGTGAAAAAAAAGTCAAGTTTATTGTAAAAAACTTCTAAAAATTTTTGTCTTCTAAAATAAAATTATGTCAGATATATATACACTCGAGAACCAAAGGGCATCTCTCTCAAACCTTTCGATATTTCCATTCTCTCCAACTAAACAGCGCGGCCATCCATCAGCCCCTGTCTTCTTGTCTGTCTTCGGCTGGACGAGGCACGACACTAAGCCGGTGCCCAGCACACGTAGAAAAGAAGTTCTTTTTCTACAAGATCATAGGCAGAAAAAGATGAGCCGGCCGCGCTCATTTTCTACGGCCTATGGGCAATGCAGGCCGAAGCTGCTCTCTTATATGGCCTATGGACTCTAAGGCCTTAAGATGGGCCTTCGCATAACGAATATATAGGATGCAGTCAGAGCAGTGACACAAGCGACGCTTTGGCCGAGTGGTTAAGGCGTGTGCCTGCTAAGTACATGGGGTTTCCCCGCGAGAGTTCGAATCTCTCAGGCGTCGTTTCCTTTTTATTTTATTTTTCTTCATCCTTATTTTCTATTCTCGTGCTGGAGATATTAGTGATTGTATATACGGAGTATCTATTTATTCTCGACAGCGGAATACCATATGGGATATCAGTTTCTCATCAGAATACTATATGGGATATCAGTTTATAACATCTTAAGAAACGAAATGTTCCACCTCTGAAATGCGCCTACAAAATGGCCGGCTCTTTTTCTCTACAGTACGTGATTTAATCTATCTGATGTCCAACCAGATACTAACAAAATTCTGACGCGAACTAATTGTAAACCGCCTCGCGAGCCGTTGGATGAGGAATTGTCGTCTGATTTGACAGCTGGGACACGTGGGCAATCCAGTGGAAATTGACCATGTCGTCTCTGCATCCCACCACCCCTCCATCACTCGTCGCCCTCCGTCTCGTGCTGCCGCACCGGCCAGGTTACATCAACACCTTGCAGCAAATGACGGCCAGCGAGATCAGCAACTCATCTCCCCCCATAGCAAAAAACAGTATGCTGCATTGAAGCTCCCCCCCGCCGATGAGATCAGCGGACCTGTCAGGGCACCATATTCCCGCTGCATTGCAGCTCCACCGCCGAGAAGATCCATCGGTCGTAGCACCACCCGTGTTGCATTGCAGCTACGCTGTCACTAGGCAGCACCACGCGTATTGCATTACGCACCACGTGTGTTGCACTGCAGCTCCCTCAACCGGTGAGATCCACGGGAACGCGATACCACATGTTTGCAGCATCCCCTGCCGTCAGTGAGATGCTCAGGGTCATAGCGTCAGCTGCCGGTTCGCAACACCACCTTGCTTGCAACATCTATGCTGCCTCGTGGTCTTCCCCAGTCGTCGTCGACCTCTCCTTTGCAGCAGTGCCACATCCTCGAGAGGTGGTGCGGCGAACACTTATCAGCAGCGTCACCTCGAAGCAGCGATGCGTGCCCCTGCAGAAGTGGCAGTCGACCTCACAATTGATGGCAGCGGGGTGGTCGGTGTTGTGCAGCTCTCCTCTGCTTGCAGTAGTGGTAGAGGTTCCCCATGGGTTGTAGTTGAGTGGGCAGCAGTAAGCGTTGGCCAGATAGGAGGTGTTCATTACTGGCGGGGGTGGCATGGGAGGCTTTGCTTGTGTTGTCGATAACAGCCAAGAAGTCTTCGTGCACGTGCCCCTAAGGACCAGCGCCCTGGAGCCGCAGACGTTGCCATTGAACCCTTGAATAAATCTGAACCGTCTGACAGCAAATCTCGCCACACAACGAGAAATCCGAACCTCGCAGTCTCAAGGAGACGACATGATTCTACACCGAAGATTTGTTGACTACATCCAGAAGGAGAAACTCAAGAAGGATCGGAACCTGGAAGACAAAGTTGAAGAAGAAGCGCCGCCATCTGCTTGAGCGACGCAGCTGCAAGGACTGAAAAATCTTAACCTAATAAACTACTAATTGGAGCGGAGGCACCGGAATTCTCCTCCCCGTCATCAGCCACCGGGACGGCAAGCAGAGGGGAGGCGAATCCACGGACTCGCCGGCGAAGCCTGGAGGGGTGAGTTTGCCCTAGCCGCCAAGGGATAGGTGAGGTGCGATCAAGGTGGTTGATGCAGCACAGAAAATCAGTCTGGTGAAATAGACCGTTTTCCAATAAAATTAAATTGTAACTCTAGTTCGCCCTCCTCCTTGATCCAACTGACTGAAATGCAGCCACAAATAACCAATCGTTCTAAAGCAATAACCCTGTTTGAGTTACAGCGTCAGACAAATTCAGTTGGCTGGCCATCTTCTGAACTGATTCAGACAGGCGGCGTTGCAATGCTTCTGGCATGTGGTGGCCAACAAACAAGACCATATCCACCCAAAAGATTTAGTACCCCATTGACACACAATGGCATGTGTATCCAAGTACTAAAATAAATAGAAGTAGTTGCCTGTCTGACTGGCAGATATTGTACCCAGCCAGATACATATCAACAATATCCTATTGCAGCAGATACCATAGGCCAATAGCAATATCATACAAAACATACCCTGCTGCCAACATGCTCTCCATGATATCCAATTATATGCCACAACCCACAAGTGCTAGCTGTGAGTATCAAAACAGGCAGGTCAAGGCACTGCACATGCTCCATTTGCCAGCAATCATACGCCGGGCGAAACAAAACCGAATCACAATTCATAGGGTAGGATGCATCTTCTAAATGCAGGAATAGATACCATAACAAGAAAGGAAACATAATTTTCCATTGAAGTGAAAATAACAAGCAAAAATAAAATAAACTGAGTGCGATTACATCATGTCTCTACTTATGGAACCGAGATAACAACGAGATACTTTTTTTTTACGGGGTCTCAAACACGGGAAATACCGTCTACTAAGCAAGTTACCTAAATTGCCACGACTTGTCAGTCACACGAGATAATCACAAGGCAGGAAGAAGAGAAATCAAACAAATGGATCGCCCGATGCCTCGACAAAGAGACCTTGCTGCAGCTGCCGGTGGGTAACCTAGGGTGGGGTAGGGGGGAGGGACGACGACCATGAGAGTGCAGCTCCGCTGAAGCAAGACGTAACAATAATATAGCATGGCGGCAACTTCGCCCTTGTTCTTTGTCTACCGATGATTAGATCACAAGATGGAGCAAGCCCCCCTCTGCGCCTTTTTCTTCTTCTTCGCCTTTGGTGGCGCAAGTACCACCTTTATTGCCGCATCAAATACACCCTTGACATTCTGAAAATCGACAAGGACCAGAAAAAAAAAACTCTGTCAGCATCTCACATTGCATTATGCAATAAGCAAACATGTAAGAAGATAGCTATACTAGTTGGGTCTTCGAGCTGCATTCGATGTAGTAGGGTGCGCCTATTAACTTTTTTAGTTCCTCCCCCTACAGAATTTGGCATCTAAAGTTAGTAACACAGCATCGCCTCCTTCAAGGGAAAGAGCAAGAAAGACAACAAGTCAAGGAAAAAAAGATCAAGTCGTGATGTAATGCATCCATACCTGAGCAGTAGTGATAGGAACAGCACCAGGATGGTCCACAAAGAACTGCTTGTCATCTCGAAGATCTGCCAGGGCAATGTACAAAGTGAAAATGGAATACAACTGACAGTCTAAACCATCAAAGGTTCATGGGTAAAGAACACAAGCACGAAGAACTAAACAGCCAACAATTCATCTAGGTATATACCAATATTCTCAAGCACAGAAAGCAGTGGTGAAATACTATGAGGTTCACAGAAGCTTAGATTCAAGGGTTTTTTTCTCATTTATTTTCATCTGGATAGCATCCCCTGCTTTCACTTGTAGTGTGTGACTGCCATTGCACGTTACTGTGAATAACTTTACAAAGACCTATGTGCCTAGAAACCCAACGTCACTTCCGTCGTGAACACAACAGGATATCAGATTTCTGAAAAACAATGTGGCCATGTACATTCTTACCAAGCTTTGTTCCCACGAGGATAATAGGCACACCTGGTGCATAATGCTTCAGCTCAGGTATCCACTGAAACAAAAACGGAATTCAGGTTCAGGAAATGCATAGGTTGAGCATTTATGTATAACCATAAAAATAATGAGAACAAATTAACATAAGTCAAGATAATGACCAAGGAACAGAAATTAGGGGAAACTATATCAGCTCTGATGAATAGGAGACTACTGGAAAAACCATTCGAGAGTGCATTAAAGCCTATTTCTAGCATGGAATAATTTCCCACTGAAGAAAAGAAACCACTCATCAAACATGACATACATGCCAGAAACACAAAAAATGTTATCAGATAACTGATGCATAGAAATGATGGTGAAATGAACTTCTGCAGAGAACTTCTGGAACCAGGAAAGCACAGAGCAAATTTATTTGAATATAAAGAGATAATAAGAACCAGACTGTTACCTTCTTTGAAACATTCTCATAGCTGGCCTTGCTGATAAGCGAGAAGGCCAGAAGGAAGACATCAGCTCCACGATAACTCAGCGGTCTCAGTCTGTTGTAGTCCTCCTGACCTGTTGCAGTTCCAAAGAAGAAACTTTTACAACTTGGCACCAAAAACAAGACCAAGCAGACAGAACAAACATGTAACCATCACAAACCAAGAGAGAAAGAAGAGCCAGTTACCTGCAGTATCCCATAGCCCGAGGTTGACAGTGTTGCCATCAACCACAACATTAGCACTGAAGTTGTCAAACACCGTGGGCACATAGTCCTGCCAAGAACAACAGTAGTAGTAAGATAAACAGCAAGTGCAGCTAAATTCTTTCTTCCAAGTCCAAGAAACAGCCACATGGCCGTCGGAGTGAATTAACAACAAGTGCAGCCAAATTCTTTCTTCCAAGTTCTAGATGCAGCCACATGGCCGTCGACGGACGACAGCGAGGTGAATTAAATTCTTCCACTCATGTAGCCATGCCTGAAGATAAGCATACCAAGATGGCACAAACACCAGACCCCATGTAGGTGGGTGGTCCAACTGGATATTCTACTGCTGCTGCTACCACTACTACGTGGTCACCATGACCCAGGGCTCCAAGCTAATCTACCCTCACAAAGCAGAGTAACCCCATCATGGGTGGTGGTATTATCTTGTCTTGTCTCCAAGGTTTCTTTCTTCCTCTCCTCTCCTCGAGAGAGAGTAAAAAGAAATCTTTCGTTTGAAAACGAAGCATGCGTGAAAAGGTAGGTGCTGCAATTGGTGTGTGGATTTGCGTGAAAGAAACAAAGAATGGCACCCACCAACCATACGGAAGGTGTGAGTGGTCGAGGTAGGGTACTACCCCGCTACTCGGCTAAAAGGAAAGGCTGGAAAGCGATCTCCGGCTGTTTGAAACGGATCCGCAGCCCCCACATTGCCGGCTGGAAGTGGAGCCAAATTGGTACGAAATCACGAGCCGACGAAATCCCCCTACTATCTTTTTTCCCCTGCAAATGTTGCCGTTCCTACTGAATGGTAACGAAATCGACAGCGAAAATTTCCCGTACAGAATAAATCCTAATTTGGGGCTGATTTGGGGGTATCAGAAGAAAATATCCCCATTTCGCTGAGGAGGACCGGCAACCCTAGACGAGAAAAGATCGAAATTGGCGACCGCATTGTGCCCAAATTAGGAGCCACCGGGGGGCGAATCGAGCGCAGAAAGCCGGCCCAAATCTAGATCAAGAACCAGCCTCCGCCTCCCCCACCCCCTAATTAGGAACACACACACAAAAAGAATCAATCAACCAATCCGGCATAAAAGGCGCAAGCAGCAACATTTGTCCGCCTCTACAAGAACAAGAACAAGAACAAGAAGCAACCTGGCATTACCCAAGAACAAGCAGTAATAAGAAAAGAAAGGAGGAGAGAGAGGGACGTACGGTGGGGAAGGTGTTGGAGGTGTAGGAGATGAGCATGCAAGTCTTGCCGACGGCGCCGTCCCCCACGGTGACGCACTTTATGAACCTGGACGCGCTCATCCTCCCTCTTTCCCTCGCTGCCGGTGAAGCTGCGGGCAAGACAGGGGAGGGGAGGAGGGGAAGAAGAAGAAGGGGGGGGGGAGGGGGGGGGGGCTGGTTAAGATTTGGGGCCAGAGGAGCGAGGCCCAGGGGCGGGTGTGGAGGTTAAGATTGGGGGGGCGCGGGGGCGGGGACAAATGGAGGGGAGCGCGGGGGAGGGGGAGGAGAGGGATGCGGGGGTGCGGCCGAGGAAGCGGTCTCCGCGCCCGAATCGCTGGGTGCCTCCGCTTAGCCTGGTCTCCCACCCTCTGCTCGCCGAGGGAGAAGAAGAGGGAGAGAACGGTGGGTGGGGTGGGGTTGGGTGGGTGGAGGTGGACACGGTGTGCGCGCGCATCATTTCCTTCTTTATTACCGCCCGCTCCTGCCCGGCCCCGGCAGCCATCATCACGCCCGCCCCATAATTAATTTCCTGGCTAATCCCGCGTGCAAACTCATTCATTCATTCATGAGAGTTTTGGACAAATGTTTCTTGAGCAAAATATAAAACTTCTCTTTTTTTTGCGAGGGAAATATAAAACTTCTTACTGGCTATGTATTGCAAACAGTTGATTGTGTGTACATTTCTAGCCTGATTCCCGAGGCGGACGGTAAGAATCCACCGAGTATCCGGTACGGCTAGCTGTATCGTCATAAATGTAGGGGTTGTGCTATGTTGGTCGCCAGTCAGGCCAGCTTGATTGGACAGAGCTCTCACGTGTGGTCAAAAAGGTTGTAACGTTTGCTACGAGGCGGACAGTAAGAATCCGTTATGTATTCTTGGTAGGGTTAGCCGTATCGTCATAAATGTAGGGGTTGTGCTACGCTGGCTGTAAGTAAGACCAGCTTAACTGGACAGAGATCTCACGTGTCGTCCAAAAGGTTGTAACACTTGCTACGAGGCGAAGAGTAAGAATCCATTATGTATACTTGGTAGGGTTAGCTGTATCGTCATAAATGTATGGGTTGTACTACGCTTGTTGTAAGTAAGGCCGGCTTGATTGGACATAGATCTCACGTGTCGTCCAAAAGGTTGTAACTCTTGCTACGAGGCGAAGAGTAAGAATCCATTATGTATACTTGGTAGGGTTAGTTGTATCGTCATAAATGTATGGGTTGTGCTACGCTGGCCGCCGGTAAGGCCGGCTTGATTGGACAGAGATCTCACGTGTGGTCGAAGAGGTTGTAACGCTTGCTACAAGGCGAACAGTAAGAATCCATTGTGTATCCTTGGCAGGGCTAGTTGTATCGTCGTAAATGTAGGGGTGGTGATACGCTGGCCGCCAGTAAGGCCAGCTTGATTGGACAGAGATCTCACGTGTGGCCAAAAAGATTGTAATGCTTACTACGAGGCGGGCAGTAAGAATCCACCGTGTTCTTGGTTGTATCGTCGTAAATGTATGAGTTGTGCTATGCTGGCCGTAAGTAAGTCTCGCTTGCTTCGATAAAGATTTCATATTTTTGTTGTCGAAAAGGTACAATGTGGGTTTGTCTACCTTTTTCTTGCGCTTGTTGTCACTAAAGATCTTCTATGTTAGCTTGATGGTATGGTTCTTCCGTAAGGTGCATCAAGGAGGATGATGTTGATGATGACATCATCATAAATGTAGGGGTTATCCTACGTTGGTCACAAGTAAGGCCGGCTTGATTCGATGAAGATCTCGCTTTTCATCAAAAAGATGCAACAATTGTTTTGAGCCAGACAATTTGAAAATGTAGGGGTTGGCAGGATTAGCTGTATCATCATAAATGTAGGGGTTGTGATACGTTGGCCGCTAGTAAGGCCAGCTTGATTGGGCAGATATCTCACGTATGGTCGAAAAGGTTTCAACGCTTACTACGAGCCGGACAGTAAGAATCCACCATATTCTTAGTTGTGACATCATAAATGTACGAGTTATGCTATGCTGGTCGTAGGTAAGGATCGCTTGATTCGATAAAGATTTCACCTTTTCTTGTCCAAAAGGTATAACATGTGTTTGTCTACCTTTTCCTTTCGGTTATGTTAGCTTGATGATATGGTTCTTCAGTAAGGTGCATCAAGGAGCGGGGTGTTGATGACACCATCATAAATATAGGAGTTATGCTACACTAGCCGCAAGTAAGACCAACTTGATTCGATAAAGAGCTCGTTTTTCATCGAAATGATGCAACCATTGATTTGAGCCATACAATAAGGATCCATCGTTTCCTAGGAAGGGCTACTTGTGTCATTATAAATGTAGGAGATGTGCTATGCTGGCTGCAGGTAAGGTCACCTTGATTCGATGGAGAACTTGCTTTTCATCGAAAAGATGCGACGGTTGTTCCGAGCCAGGCAATAAGGATCCATTGTTTCATTCGTAGGGCTAGTTATGTCGTTATAATTGTAGGAGATGTGATACGTTGACCCCAAGTAAGGCCAGCTTGATTCGATTAAGATCTCAATTTTCATCGAATACCAAGATGAAGTAGCCCCTCTTAATAGTAAGACTTCTTACAGGCTAGGAACAAACAGTTGACTGTGTGTAGGTTTCTAGTTTGATTTTCAAGGCAGGTGGTAAGAATCCACCGTGTATCCTTGGTAGGGTTAGTTGTGTCTTCATAAATGGAGGGGTTGTCTCCAAGGGGCCAACCCTGCCCCTCTATTTATATGTTGAGCCCTGAGGTCGCAACTTGGGGTGGGGGCCTCCTAAAAGTTGGTTTGAAACACAAGGAAGAGTCCTCCCCGGATTCCAGCACGAAACGGACCTCGGCGTCTGGCACAATACTAGATGCCAAGGACCCTGGCGCCTGGCCCCTGTCCTCCGAAAAACTCGGGCCTTGTGGGCCTTACCCCTTGGCCCAAGCCAAGGTGTCCTCGCACCAGAACATTTCTAGAAACACCCAAAACTCTTTTGGAACTCTCTTGAAACTATTTCTTATATTCTTAGAACTATTTTGAGAATATTTTCTCATAATTCTTGCTACACTAACACTCATCAAATCGTGATTCCCTTATGCTTGTGACCCTATATGTTCAGTAAAACATAGACATGAACAAAACCCCTTTCGTTCAATGACCAATAGTGGAGTCGTGGACATCCATGTCAGTCCCTATGAATACACGAATGACATTCGAGTGAACCTTTGGTTATCATGTGATTCCCTTTGCTTCGCAATACTTTACAAAACCCAAGGTGAGATATGTTGGTATCCTCTTAAGTCATACACATGTTCACTATACCGGTTTGTGATACATCTTCAACGTATCTACTTTGTCTCACACTTTTCCTCTTGTTTTGGACTCTAATTTGTATGATTTGAATGAAACTAACCCCGAACTGACGCTATTTTCAGCAGAACTACCATGGTGTTGTTTTTGTGCAGAAATAAAAGTTCTCGAAATGGAACGAAACTTTGCGAGGATTTTTTATATCAATAATTAGAATTTCTGGAGCCAAGACCCACCGGAGAGGGGCCCTGCTACCTCTTGAGCATGCGTTGGTTTTCCCCTTGAAGAGGAAAGGGTGGTGCAGCAAAGTAGCGTAAGTATTTCCCTCAGTTTTTGAGAACCAAGGTATCAATCCAGTAGGAGGCTCCTCAAAAGTCCCACGCACCTACACAAACAAACAAGAACCTCGCAACCAACGCGATAAAGGGGTTGTCAATCCCTTCACGGTAACTTGCAAAAGTGAGATCTGATAGAGATAATAAGATAAAGTAAATATTTTTGGTATTTTCATGATATAGATTGGAAAGTAAAAGATGCAAATAAAAGTAGATGGGAAACTTATACGATAAAAGATAGACCTGGGGGCCATAGGTTTCACTAGTGGCTTCTCTCAAGATAGCATAAGTATTACGGTGGGTGAACAAATTACTGTCGAGCAATTGATAGAAAAGCGAATAATTATGAGATCATCTAGGCAACACATCCATGACAAGTAGACCGACTCCTGCCTGCATCTACTACTATCACTCCACACATCGACCGACTCCTGCCTGCATCTAGAGTATTAAGTTCATGAAGAACAGAGTAACGCATTAAGAAAGATGACATGATGTAGAGGGATAAACTCATGCAATATGATATAAACCCCATCTTTTTATCCTCGATGGCAACAATACAATACGTGCCTTGCTGCCCCTGCTGTCACTGGGAAAGGACACCGCAAGATTGAACCCAAAGCTAAGCACTTCTCCTATTGCAAGAAAGATCAATCTAGTAGGCCAAACCAAACTGATAATTCGAAGAGACTTGCAAAGATAACCAATCACACATAAAAGAATTGAGAGGAGATTCAAATATTTCTCATAGATAAACTTGATCATAAACCCACAATTCATCGAATCTCAAAAACACACCGCAAAAAGAGTTACATCGAATAGATCTCCAACAAGATAGAGGAGAACTTTGTATTGAGATTCAAAGAGAGAGAAGAAGCCATCTAGCTAATAACTATGGACCCGAAGGTCTGTGGTAAACTACTCACAACTCATCGGAGATGCCTTGGAGATGATGTAGAGGCCCTTCGTGGTTGATTCCACCTCCAGCGGAGCGCCGGCGAAAGCTCCAAGATGGGATCTCGCGGATACAGAAGGTTGCGGCGGTGGAAATAGTTTTTCTCCTGGATGTTTTCAGGGTATATGGATATATATAGGCGAAGGAGGTAGGTTAAGGGAGCCACGAGGGGCCCACGAGGGTGGGGGGCGCGCCCACCCCCCTAGGGCGCACCCTCCTACCTCGTGGTCACCTCGGCTGCTTCTTGACGTCCACTCCAAGTCTCCTGGATTGTGTTTGTTCTGAAAAGATCGCTCCCGAAGGTTTCATTCTGTTTGGACTCGGTTTGATATTCCTTTCCTTAAATAGGCAAAAAAATAGCAATTCGGGCTGGGCCTCCGGTTAGTAGGTTAGTCCCAAAAATGATATAAAAGTGTAAAGTAAAGCCCATAAACATCCAAAACGGGTAATGTAATAGCATGGAACAATCAAAAATTATAGATACGATTGAGACGTATCAGGCCCCTGGGTGGGCACAACCCACCAGTGCGCGCCCCCTCTCCTGGCGCGCCCAGTGGGTTGTACCCACCTGGTGGCCCCGCAGACCTCAACCCTGACACTATAAATTCCTATTTTTGAAGAAAAAAATAGGGAGAAAGAATTATCACATTTCACGAGACGAAGCCGCTGCCAAGCCCTGTTCTTCCTCGAGAGGGCACATCTGGAGTCTGTTTGGGGCTCCGGAGAGGGGGATCTTAGTTCTTTGTCATCACCAACCCATCTCCATCGCCAATTCCATGATGCTCCCCACCGGGAGTGAGTAATTCCTTCATAGGCTCGCTGGTCGGTGAGGAGTTGGATGAGATTCATCATGTAATCGAGTTAGTTTTGTTAGGGTCTGATCCCTAGTATCTACTATGTTCTTAGATTGATGTTGCTATGACTTTGCTATGCTTAATGCTTGTCACTTTGGGCACGGGTGCCATTAACTCAGATCTGAACCATTTATGAATTCATCATTATATCCATGTTTTAGATCCGATCTTGCAAGTTATAGCCACCTACTACATGTTATGATCCGACAACCCGGAGTGACAATAACCGGGCCCACTCTTAGTGATGACCATAGTTTGGGGAGTTCATGTATTCACTATGTGTTAATGCTTTGTTCTTCTCTATTAAAAGGAGGCCTTAATATCCCTTAGTTCCCAATATGGACCCCGCTGCCACTAGAGGGTAGGACAAAAGATGTCATGCAAGTTCTTTTAATAAAGCATGTATGACTATTTACAGAATACATGCCTACATTATATCGATGAACTAGAGCTAGTGCCGTATCCCCATAGGTTATAACTGTCACATGATGAATATCATCCAACAAGTCACTGATCCAATGCCTATGAATTTCTTTATATTGTTTCTGCTAAGTTACTACTACTATCATGACTATTACACTTGCTACAAAATTACTGCTATCACTGTTACTATTACCGTTGCTGTTGTCACTATTATCAAAACTATCAAACTTCTTTGCTACTGATCACTTTGCTGCAGATAATTAATCTCCGGGGTGCGGTTGAATTGACAACTCAGCTGCTAATACCTTCAAATATTCTTTGGCTCCCCTTGTGTCAAATCTATAAATTTGGGTTAAATACTCTACCCTCGAAAACTGTTGTGATCCCCTATACTTGTGGGTTATCAAGACCTTTTTCTGGCGCCGTTGCCGGGGAGCAGAGCTATATCTGTTGAGTCACTTGGGATTATTATCAATTTATCACTATGAAGAATCTGAAGGATCCAAAGACTAAGATATTTTCCTCAAAGACGAGGGGAGGTAAGGAACTGCCATCCAGTTCTGCCTTAGATTCACCTTCTGTTTTGAGTAAACTTGCAACACCACCACATGCTATCAATTCTAATATGTCGCAAGTTATTGATGATGCTACTTCTACTATGAATTATGCTTATGATGATGCTAGTACCTTGCTTGATAATGATGATGTGCCACTTGGTGAATTTCTTGATGAACAAATTTCTAGAGTAATACAACATGATGTTGTTGAATCTGATGATGAGCTTGAAACTGAATTTCCTGAAACACCTGCTAGAACTAGCCTTCCTAGATATGAATTGCCTAAGGTACTGGAAGGTTATGTTATGAATGAGGAGACAACTAGAGATATTCTTGCTTGTAAGGATAGAGATGATCTAGAGAAATTATTATGCAAGTATAAAGAAAAATCTCTGAATGCTAAAATGAAATATGATCCTAAGTTTGCTACTTCACCTATCTTTATTGATGATAAGGACTATGAATTCTTTGCCAACCCAGAGTTAATTACTTTGGTTGAATCTGATCCTTTCCATGGTTATGAAACTGAAACTGTTGTGGCACATCTTACTAAGTTGAACGATATAGTCACCCTTTTTACTCATGATGAGAAAACTCGCTATTACTTTATTCTCAAATTATTTCCTTTCTCATTAAAGGGTGATGCTAAAGCTTGGTACAATACTCTTGCTCCTGGTTGTGTGCGTAGTCCCCAGGATATGATTTATTACTTCTCTGAAAAATATTTCCCTGCTCATAAGAAACAAGCTTCCTTGTAGGAAATATTTAACTTTGTGCAAACTAAAGAAGAGAGTCTCCCACAAGCTTGGGGGAGGCTTTGTCAGTTACTTAATGCTTTGCCTGATCATCCTCTTAAGAAAAATGGAATACTTGATATCTTCTATAATGGACTAACCGATGCTTCTAGGGACTTCCTAGATAGTTGTGCAGGTTGTGTTTTCAGGGAACGAACTATTGCTCAAGATGAAGAATTATTGAATAACATATTGAAAAATTATGACGATTGGACTATTCCTGAACCACCGGCTAAACCCACTCCGAAGAAGAGGGGTATATTATATCTCAGTCCTGAAGATATGCAAGAGGCAAAAAAATCTATGAAGGAAAAAGGTATTAAAGCTGAGGATGTTAAAATTTTTCCTCCTATTGAAGAAATACATGGGCTTAATACACCACCACTGCCTAAGGTGGTAGAGGTAAATTCTCTTATGAAGTTTAATGAAAATGATAATCCTCACAATATGCATCCTAGTCAATGCCTTTATGAGTTTGAAAACTATATTAGAAAACAAGGTCACTTCAATGCAAATGTTATGAAACAATTGAAATATAATTCTGATATGATTGCTCGCTTGAGTGACTTGTTATTTAGAAAATCAAATGATGTTAGAGGTGTTGGAAAACATGCTTCTATGGTTCAAACTCAGTTAGAACAGGTTGCTAAATCACAAAGAGAATTACTTGATGAAATGAATCATAATATGCACGACTTTGCTGTTAGAGTTGCAACTAGAGGAGGTAAAATGAGTCAGGAGCCACTTTATCCTAAGGGACACCCAAAAATAATTGAACAATATTCACAAAGAAATAACACTAGTGTACCTAGTCCTTCTAGAAAGAAAAAGGAAAAGAAAAATGATAGGACTTTGCACACTTCTAGTGAACTTGAAATAGAAAAACCTCCTGATAATGAAAATGAAACTTCTATCTCTGATGCTGAAACTCAATCTGGTAATGAACACTCACCTAGTGATAATGAAAAAGATAATGATGAGGTTCATGAAGACACTCAACCAAATAATGAAAAGGAACCAGGCAATGATGTGGAAATAGAACCACCTGTTGATCTTGATAACCTACAACCTAAGAATAAAAGATATGATAAAAGAGACTTTGTTGCTAGGAAACACGGTAAAGAAAGAGAACCATGGGTTCAAATATCTATGCCTTTTCCACCCAAGTTAACTAAAAAGAATGATGATGAAGAATTTAAACGCTTTGCTGAAATGTCGAGGCCAGTCTTTTTGTGTACTCTCTTGACTGACATCTTGAAAATGCCTCCTTATGCAAAGTATATGAAAAACATCATCACTAATAAGAGAAAATTACCGGAAGCTTAAATCTCCACTATGCTTGCTAATTACACTTTCAAAGATGGAGTACCTAAAAAACTTGGAGATCTGGGAATACCAACTATACCTTGCTCTATCAAAAAGAATTATGTGAAAACTGCTTTGTGTGATTTAGGAGCTGGTGTTAGTGGTATGCCTTTATCTTTATATAAAAGACTTGATTTGAATAAACTCACACCTACTGAAATATATTTGCAAATGGCTGACAAGTCAACTGCCATACCTATCGGTATCTGTGAGGATGTGCCCGTTGTTGCTGCTAATGTTACTATTTTGACTGACTTTGTTATACTTGAGATGCCCGAGGACGACAACATGTCGATTATCCTTGGTAGACCCTTCTTGAATACTGCAGGGGCCGTTATTGATTGCAATAAAAGCAAGGTCACTTTTCATATTATTAGTAATGAGCATACGATGCACTTTCCGAAGAAACAATTCCAAGTGAATGGTATTAATGTTATTGAAAAATCTCCGACAATCACTATTGGAAGTTTTCAAATACCTCTACCTACTGTCAAAAAGAAATATGAAATTCTTATTGTTGGGGAAATGCATATCCCCATTGAGGTAACTTAGTGATTTATGAAAGTTCTTCGGTTTCATGCTAATCAAAAGTGGTTGTTAATAAGACCTGATCAACCTTATTAATGAATCATTTTTGAGCGGTATGAAGTTGATGAATTTAGTAAGCACTACCTTCTGTCCTTTTTTGTTCTCTGTTTTTATTAGTTAAATAAAATAAAATGCCATGCCTTGTCTGTTTTCTGAATTTCCCGTGCAATAAAAAAATGACCCAAAAATAAAAGTTCTCAGAATGCCCTGAAAATTGAACATGATTTTTTTGAATATTTATGAATTTTTGGTGCAAATAATACCAGAGGGAGGTGCACTAGGTGGGCACAACCCACCTGGGCACGCCAGGACCCCCAGGCGCGCCCTGGTGGGTTGTGGTCCCCATGTGGGCCCCCTCACTTACCTCTTTAGCCCACATCATCACTTACCCCCAGAAAAAAATCTCCATTGCTCTCTGTCCCGTGTTATTGAGCTCAAACCTGTGGATTTCAATCTCTTTGCTCGAAGCTCTGTTTCCGAAACTGTTTCGGGGGATTGTTGCTTGGTATGTGACTCCACTATTTGTCCAATTAGTTTTTGTTTTAGTGGTTTACACTTTGAATAATTAGCCACTCATGGTGTTGCTGTAGATGTGCTTGCATGTTGAATTCTTAGTGTTCTAAGTAGTTTGAATGCTTGTTGTGGCCTCTATGTATCCCTATGAGTAGTTGCTATCAATTTTGTGAAGTTTTGTTGAGAAAATTTTGTGGACTAAAAATTCAGATTTTTGTTCATAGGAAAATTGTACGTGAACATGAATATCTTCAGGAAGTTTGGCTCAAAGAAGAACTCCAAGGGTGTTATTGGGGAGTCTTCTGATAGTGATGTCCACCCTCGGAGGTTGGCGGACGTACGGCCGTGCGAATGGCCGCACACACTGTTCCTGCAAGAGGCTAGGATTCATGAGGAGTTCATGCAATATATTGCCAATTGCGGCCTCACCGACTTCATCGGAGATGAGTGTGACCAGCACCAAATCCTCACAAACATCTTTGTTTAGAGCTTTACTTTCTTGCCTAGAAATAATCCTCCTGAAGTGAGCTTTGATTTATATGCTGAAAACCATCAGATACCACTTACTGAGTTTTGTGACATATGCATGATCCCGTCTAATGGGAGCTTTGCTGAGCCTAGGCCAGCCGAGTTTGAGGCCTTTTATCGCACTTTGATAGTGGGTGATGAGAGAGGAGTGTCAACCATCGCTGCTGATGGCTCACATTTTCCTGCTGTTTGTTACTTTGCACTTTTTATTACCAAATGCTTGCTTGCCAGGGCATAGCTTGGGAGCTATCATGGCTCGTCGCCTGCATCTTAATAACTCCCAGGGTAAAATACATGGTGGGGTTTTTGCTACTTGTTTGGCAGCCCACTTCAATGTTGGGATACGCCCTCATGATTACCCTCTGGCTAAGGTTTACCTAGATCGTGCAGCCATGGATCACCATCACTTTCTTGCACATGATCGTCATGATATTGCCATTCCTTACAACCTGGTCTGTATCGCTAAAACTCGTGATGTTATTCAATTGCCTGCGCCTGCTTTGTTTGATTCTGCAGCCAGGGGCGGATACCGGATTATGCCTGCAAACATCATCGCCTACTAGAACGCTCACGCTGCTGTAGAGGCTGCGGAGGAGCTTCAGCAGTGGGATGAGTGGATGCCTGCTCCTCAAGATCCCTACTACCCTCTAGGCTACTGATTGGTTACCAACTTAGGCCAGAAGCCTAAGCTTGGGGGAGTACGTGTTCTCACCGACATTACATTCATGTTCACATATCATTCCATTTGTCGGTATTCACACTTTTTCATTGTATCATCCATGCTTAGATTTATTTTCTTGTTTTCTTCTTGTGTGTTTGAAAAACTTTAGAAAAACCAAAAAAATTAGTTGTAGTAATTTACTTTCTATGATGCTTAGTAGTAGCACTAAAAAGAAAATCCAAAAAGATTTCCTTGTTCTTCTTTTGCTTGTTGGGAGCTTTCCCGTGTAAATAATTTTTCTCGTTTTTGCTTTTCCCTTTTATTTGCTTGTTCAAGAAAAATAAAAACTCCAAAACTATTTTAGTGTGTTTCTCTGAATTTATTTTCCTTTTTATTCGAGTCTTACCGAGGAGAAGACCACGATGAAAATGTTGAGTGTCTCCCATATGAATAAATGTTAAACTAATGGAGAGCCCATTTTACCTTGTCTTCTCTTGTTGAATAAAATGTTTTGCAGATTCTAGCTTAGTCCATGGAACTCTTGCACTATTATTATTTTCATATCGTTCGGTCGTGCAAGTGAAAGGCAATAATGACGATATTCGATGAACTGGTCATGGCAGAGAGAAACTGGTATGAACTCGACTTGTTCTGTTTGTGTAAATATGTTTAACCTAGTATCCATGATTCAACCCATTATGATTAAACATGTTTGAAATGACAATTAGATATTATAGTTTCTCATGCCATGCATAAGTAGCTAGGAGTTGATAATGATTTATCTTGGATATCAACATAGCGTTAAAATGATTGTGATGTAGTATGATGATATGGTATCCTCCTATGAATGTTCGAGTGGCTTGACTTGGCACATGTTCATGCATGTAGTTGAATCAAAACCAACATAGCCTCTATGATATTTATGTTCATGGTGTTCATATCCTACTCATGCTAGTGTCCAATGTTACTTATGCATAATGCATGGTTATGATTGTTGTTGCTCTCTAGCTGGCCGCTTCTTAATCTTAATTGCTAGCCTTCGCATGTATTAAGTGGGAATTCTGCTTGTACATCAAAAACCTTGAACCCAAAGTTATTTTAGATGAGTCCACCATACCTACCTATATACGGTATTACCCTGCCGTCCTAAGTAAATTTGCATGTGCCACCTATAAAAAACTTCTAAAAATTATCCTTTTTGTGTGCCTCGTTCATGGAACGACAGGAGGTGGTCGGTATCTTCCATGCTAAGCGGGTTATTCTTAAGTTGAGTGTTTATTCACTCGCCATCGCACGAGAAAATGGGTGGTAATAGGGATGCCCAGTCCCAACTACAAACATGAAAACGAGTTCATCTCTTGAATAATCAAACAAAACTCCAATGGAGTCAAAATCTTTACTTTTCCGCTTGGGAACCGCCACTAGCATGCTTAGCATGGAAGATGTTGATAACTAATGGTCGTGAAGTGATGAGAAGGGTGCATGTCTCAAAATATCATTTATCTCTGCTTTAAAATTTGAGCTCTGGACCTCTGCAAATCACTGCTTCCCCTCTGCGAAGGGACTTTCTATTTACTTTTATGTTTGTGTACCACCTTCTAAAACAAGTGCCAGAAACCTGAGTAGAGCACATCTGTCATGATTTAATGCATTGTGTGTGCTAATGTAGGATGCATCATGACTGACTTCTATTATGTTTAGTCGCTGCTTGAATTTGGAGGTGCTCTGCATTTATATTTTGCGGTCTCAGAAAGGGCTAGCGTGATACCACTATTTTCATATTATATCATGGTTGTTTTGACAACGTGTTGCTATTTGAGATATTTTATTATTGCTCGCTAGCTAATTATGTCATGAATGTGAATCATTATAATCTTTAAGAGTTATTGTTGACATGGTTAGTTATAATGTTGGCTCAAAACCTGGGTGATGTTTAAGCTTATTTATGCAAACAAGAGCAAAAGAGTTCGTAAAAGTTTCTCTTTCTCACTTTCAGTTTATCAACTGAATTGCTTGAGGACAAGCAAAGGTTTAAGCTTGGGGGAGTTGATACGTCTCCAACGTATCTACTTTTTCTCACGCTTTTCCTCTTGTTTTGGACTCTAATTTGCATTATTTCAATGAAACTAACTCCGAACTGACGTTGTTTTCAGCAGAACTGCCATGGTGTTATTTTTGTGTAGAAATAAAAGTTCTCGGAATGGAACGAAACTTTGCGAGGATTTTTTATATCAATAATACGAATTTCTGGAGCCAAGACCCACCGGAGAGGCCCCTGGGTGGGCACAACCCACCAGGGCGCGCCCCCTCTCCTCGTGTGACCAGGTGGGTTGTACCAACCTGGTGGCCCCGCAGACCTCAATCCTGACACTATAAATTCCTATTTTTGGAGAAAAAAAATCAAGGATAAAGAATTATCGCGTTTCACGAGACGGAGCTACCGCCAAGCCCTGTTCTTCCCCGGGAGGGCAGATCTGGAGTCCGTTTGGGGCTCCGGAGAGGGGGATCTTCATTCTTTGTCATCACCAACCCATCTCCATTGCCAATTCCATGATGCTCCCCACTAGGAGTGAGTAATTCCTTCGTAGGCTCGCTGGTCGGTGATGAGTTGGATGAGATTCATCATGTAATCGAGTTAGTTTTGTTAGGGCCTGATCCCTAGTATCCACTATATTCTTAGATTGATGTTGCTATGACTTTGCTATGCTTAATGCTTGTCACTTTGGGCCTGGGTGCCATGAACTGAGATCTGAACCGTTTATGAATTCATCATTATATCCATGTTTTAGATCCGATCTTGCAAGTTATAGTCACCTACTACGTGTTATGATCCGACAACCCCGGAGTGACAACAACTGGGCCCACTCTCCGTGATGACTGTAGTTGGAGGAGTTCATGTGTTAATGCTTTGTTCTGGTTCTCTATTAAAAGGAGGCCTTAATATTGATAACCCACAAGTATAGGGGATCGCAACAGTTTTCGAGGGTAGAGTATTCAACCCAAAGTTATTGATTTGACACAAGGGGACCAAAGAATATTCTCAAGTATTAGCAGTTGAGTTGTCAATTCAACCACACCTGAAAGACTTAATATCTGCAGCAAAGTATTTATTAGCAAAGTAGTATGGAAGTAACGGTAACGGTGGAAAGAGTAATAGTAGCAGTTTTTGTAGCAATCATAACAGTGGTAGCGGAAAAGTAACTAAGCAAAGATCAATATGTGAAAAGCTCATAGGCAATGGATCAATTATGGATAATTATGTCGGATGTGATTCCTCATGCAACAGTTATAACATAGGGTGACATAGAACTAGCTCCAATTCATCAATGTAATGTAGGCATGTATTCTGAATATAGTCATATGTGCTTATGGAAAAAAACTTTCATGACATCTTTTGTCCTACCCTCCCGTGGCAGCGGGGTCCTATTGGAAACTAAGGATATTAAGGCATGGTTTTCTGAACCCATGGTTCTCTTTCTTTACCGTGCTTCCTAGCAACGAAGTCTCTCTTATCATAACGTTGATTCTTTGATTGTGGGTTACCAAGATCAACAACAGGTTCAATCTCTACATCATTGTTATTGCTAGGTTGAGCATCAATATGAACATCATCATTAACATTATCACTAAGTTCATGTTCATTACCAGATTGTGTTTCAGCATGAGAAATAGAAATATCATTGGGATTCTCAAGTGTGTCAACAACAGGTTCACTAGAAGCATGCAAAGTCCTATCATCTTTATTTTTCTTCTTCTTAGAAGGACTAGGTGTATCAACATTAGTTCTCTAAGAATCTTGCTCAACTCTCTTAGGGTGCCCTCAGGATACAAAGGTTCCTGAGTCATTTTACCCCTCTAGTCACAACTCTAACATCATTATCTTTTTTCTTATTATTTAATTCATTGAGCAAATCATCTTGAGCTTTAAGCACTTGTTCTACCTGAGTGGTAACCATAGAAGCATGTTTACTAATAAGTTTAAGGTCACCTTTAACTCTAGACATATAATCACTCAAGTGTTCAACCATATAAGCATTACGTTTCAATTGTCTACCAACATAAGCATTGAAGTTTTCTTGTTTAACAATAAAATTATCAAACTCATCCAAGCATTGGCTAGCAGACTTATTACGAGGAATATCACCTTCATCAAATCTATAGAGAATTTACCTTTACTACCTGTGTCGGGTTATTAAGACCATGTATTTCTTCAATAGGTGGTAAATTCTTAACATCTTCAGCTTTAATACCCTTTCTTTCATAGATTTCTTTGCCTCTTGCATATGTTCAGGACTGAGAAATAGAATACCCCTTTTCTTTGGAGCTGGCTTAGGAGTTGGTTCAGGAAGTGTCCAATCATTATCATTACTCAATATATTATTCAATAGCAATTCAGCTTGCTCAACAGTTCTTTCCCTGAAAACACAACCAACACAACTATCCAAGTGGTCTCTGGAAGCATTGGTTAGTCCATTACAAAAGATATAAAGTATTTCATTTTTCTCGAGAGGATGATCAGGCAAAGCATTAAGTAATCAGAGAAGCCTCCCCCAAGCTTCTGAGAGACTCCTTTCTTCAATTTACACAAAATTATATATTTCCCTTAAGGCAGATTGTTTCTTATGAGGGGGGAGATATTTAGCAGAAAAGTAATAAATCATATCCTGGGGACTACGCACACAACCAGGAGCAAGAGAATTAAACCATGTTTTAGCATCACCCTTTAATGAGAACTGAAATAACTTCAGGATATAGTAGTAACGATTTTTTTCCTCATTAGTGAATAGGGTGGCTATATCATTCAATTTTGTAAGATGTGCCACAACAATTTCAGATCCATAGCCATAAAAAGGATCAGATTCAACCAAAGTAATTAACTCAGGATCGACAGAGAAATCATAATCCTTATCAGAAATACAGATAGGTGAAGTAGCAAAAGCAGGGTCTGATAACCCACTAGTATAGGGGATCGCAATAGCTTTCGAGGGTAGAGTATTCAACCCAAATTTATTGATTCGACACAAGGGGAGCCAAAGAATATTCTTGAGTATTAGCAGTTGAGTTGTCAATTCAACCACACCTGGATAACTTAATATCTACAGCAAAGTATTTAGTAGCAAAATTGGTATGATAGTAATGGTAATAGTAGCAACAGTAAAGATAAATGTTTTGGGGGTTTTTGTATTAGTTGTAACAGTAGCAACGGAAAAGTAAATAAGCGAAGAACAATATATGAAAAGCTCGTAGGCAATGGATCAGTGATGGATAATTATGCCGGATGCGATTCCTCATGCAATAGTTATAACATAGGGTGATATAGAACTAGCTCCAATTCATCAATATAATGTAGGCATGTATTCCGTAAATAGTCATACGTGCTTATGGAAAAGAACTTGCATGACATCTTTTGTCCTACCCTCCCATGGCAGCGGGGTCCTAGCAGAAACTAAGGGATATTAAGGCCTCCTTTTAATAGAGAACCGGACCAAAGCATTAACACATGGTGAATACATGAACTCCTCAAACTACGGTCATCACCGAGAAGTATCCCGATTATTGTCACTTCGGGGTTGTCGGATCATAACACATAATAGGTGACTATAGACTTGCAAGATAGGATCAAGAACACACATATATTCATGAAAACATAATAGGTTCAGATCTGAAATCATAGCACTCGGGCCCTAGTGACAAGCATTAAGCATAGCAAAGTCATAGCAACATCAATCTCAGAACATAGTGGATACTAGAGATCAAACCCTAACAAAACTAACTTGATTACATGGTAAATCTCATCCAACCCATCACCGTCTAGCAAGCCTGCGATGGAATTACTCACGCACGGCGGTGAGCATCATGAAATTGGTGATGGAGGATGGTTGATGATGACGACGGCGACGAATCCCCCTCTCCGGAGCCCCGAACGGACTCCAGACCAGCCCTCCCGAGAGAGATTAGGGCTTGGCGGTGGCTCCGTGTCGTAAAACGCGATGAAACTTTCTCTCTGATTTTTTTCTCCGTGAGACGGAAGATATAGAGTTGGAGTTGAGGTCGGTGGAGGTGCAGGGGGCCCACAAGATAGGGGGCGCGCCCTACAGGGGGGCGCCCCCCTGTCTCGTGGACAGGCCCTGGGCCCCCTGGTGTATTTCTTTCGCCCAGAAATTCTTATTAATTCCAAAAAGCGCCTCCGTGGATTTGCAGGTCATTCCGAGAACTTTTCTTTTCTACACATAAAACAACATCATGGCAGTTCTGCTGAAAACAGCGTCAGTCCGGGTTAGTTTCATTCGAATCATGCAAGTTAGAGTCCAAAACAAGGGCAAAAGTGTTTGGAAAAGTAGATACGTTGGAGACGTATCAACTCCCCCAAGCTTAAACCTTTGCTTGTCCTCAAGCAATTCAGTTGATAAATTGAAAGTGATAAAGAAAAACTTTTACAAACTCGGTTTGCTCTTGTTGTTGTAAACATGAAAAGCCAGCATTCAAGTTTAAGCAAATATTATGAACTAACCATACTAACATTAACATTTGGGTCTCACAATTACTCATATCAATAGCATAATCAGCTAGAGAGCAATAATGATAGAACTCGGATGACAACACTTTCTCAAAACAATCATAACATGATATAACGGAATGGTGTCTCGCTAGCCCTTTCTGAGACCGCAAAACATAAATGCAGAGCACCTTTAAAGATCAAGGACTGACTAAACATTGTAATTCATGGTAAAAGAGATCCAGTCAAGTCATACCCAATATAAACCAATAGTAATACATGCAAATGACAGTGTGCTCTCCAGCGGGTGCTTTTAATAAGAAGGGTGATGACTCAACATAAAAGTAAATAGATAGGCCCTTCGCAGAGGGAAGCAAGAATTTGTAGAGGTGCCAGAGCTCGATTTTTAAAATAGAGATTGAATAACATTTTGAGCGGCATACTTTTGCTGTCAATGCAACACCTATGAGATGGCTGTATCTTCCATACTACATGCATTATAGGCAGGTACCAAATAGAATGGTAAAGGTTTATACTCCCCCAACCACCAACAAGCATCAATCCATGGCTTGCTCGAAACAACAAGTGCCTCCAACATACAACAGCCCTGGGGGAGTTTTGTTTAATTATTTTGATTTGCTTTGATCTTTTGGATCATGGGACTAGGCATCCCGGTTACCGGCCCTTTCTCATGAATGAGGAGCGGAGTCCACTCCTCTTGAGAATAACACACCTAGCATGGAAGATATAGGCAGCCCTAGTTGTAACATGAGCTGCTCGAGCATACAAAACAGAATTTCATTTGAAGGTTTGGAGTTTGGCACATACAAATTTACTTGGAACGGCAGGTAGATACCGCATATAGGTAGGTATAGTGGACTCATATGGAACAACTTTGGGGTTTAAGGAGTTTGGATGCACAAGCAGTATTCCCGCTTAGTACAGGTGAAGGCTAGCAAAAGACTGGGAAGCGACCAACTGAGAGAGCGACAACAGTCGTAAACATGCATTAAAATTAATTCACACCGGGTACAAGCATGAGTAGGATATAATCCACTATGAAAATAAATATCGTGAAGGCTATGTTGATTTGATTCAAGTACATGCGTGAACATGTGCCAAGTCGAGTCACTCGATTCATTCAAAGGAGGATACCATCCCATTATACCACATCATAATCATTCTAATAGCATGTTGGCACGCAAGGTAAACCATTATAACTCATAGCTAATCAAGCATGGCACAAGTAACTATAATCTCTAAATGTCATTGCAAATATGTTTACTTCATAATAGCTGACTCAGGAACGATGAACCCATCATATTTACAAAAACAAGAGAGGTCGAGTTCATACCAGCTTTTCTCATCCCAATAAGTCCATCATATATCGTCATTATTGCCTTTCACTCGCACGACCAAACGATGTGTATAATAATAAGAGTGTACGTGCATTGGACTAAGCTGGAATCTGCAAGCATTCAACTCAAGAGAAAAGACAAGTAATGTGGCTCTAAATTAAATAAACAATCAAGCATATAAGAGCCACTAAGCATTTTCAATATGGTCTTCTCGACCCCCAAAGGAAAGAAAAGAAAAATAAAACTATTTACATGGGAAAGCTCCTAACAAGTAAAAGAAGAATGAGAAATCTTTTTGGGTTTTCATTCTAGTTCCTACTACAAGCATGGAAATTAACCTAACTAATTTTTTTGGTTTTTCTCAAGGTTTATCAAGCACACAAGAAGAAAACTAGAAAAAGGAATTTAAACTAGCATGAATAATACAATGAAAGAGTATGAGCACCGACGACTAGTGTGTGAACATGAATGTAAAGTCGATGAGAAATACGTACTCCCCCAAGCTTAGGCTTTTGGCCTAAGTTGGTTTAATACCAAGGACCGCCTGGCTGATATCCATAAGTGAAACCGGGGTTGTGCTGAGATGCAGCGACAACCGCCTCCTGAGCTACAACGTGTTGGCGAGTTGCCTCCACTCCCCTCTCATATTCAACTGCTTCCTCTCTGGTGACAACATATATTCCTTTTGCCTGATAATCAAAAAGGTATGGAGCAGGAAGAGTAACAGGGACGACATTGCATCTGTCATAGATTAGTCGATAATGGAGGAATTGTTCATTCCTCTCAAGAAAATGATGACTAAACATAGCTTCTTTATCCAAATAAATAGGAGGTATTATCATATCTCCTTCTCGTGGGGCTATACCAAGAAAATTAGCCACACGGGTTGCATAAATTCCTCCAAAGAAATTTCCCTTTCTACTATTATTCTGCAACCTACGTGCAACTATTGCCCCCAAGTTATAACCTTTAAAACGGAACACCGCACTCTTGAGGATACTCAGATCAGGTGCACACATGTGACATGCTTCATCCTTACCGTTAATACATCTACCAATAAAGAGAGAAAAATAATGTATAGCAGGAAAATGAATACTCCCTAAGGTAGCTTGTGCTATGTCCCTAGATTCTCCCATAGTAATACTAGCAAGAAAATCTCTAAATTCAGATTTGTGAGGATCATTAATATTACCCCACTGCGGGAGTTTGCAAGCAGTTGTAAAATCCTCTAAGTCCATGGTGTAAGATGTATCATAAATATCAAATAGGACACTAGCAGAATTACGCGTACAGTTATATTTAAACCTCCGCACAAAGGAATTAGTCAATTGATAGTACTGAGGACACTTATCTTGTAAGAAGTCCTCCAGCTCAGCAATACACACATACGCGTCAAATTCTTCCTTAAAGCCTGCTTCCACCATAAAATCATCGGATGGCCACTCACAAGCCCGTACATGTGCATCCCTCGACAATTCAACGTCTTGCTCACGTATAGCAATCCTTGGCCCTTTCTTTGCCGAGGAACCACCTTGGTACATTCTCCTAAGCATATTTCTTTTTCTAAAAATTTCTGAAATTTTAGTAACTTCAAAATAAAAGTGCATAAAACCAAACAAGAATTGATAGCAACTACTCCTAAAAGTGCCTAGAGCCCATATCAGGCATTAGAATTACTTGGAACCTCAAAAATTTAACATGCAAGCTCAAGAACATGGTCACCTAAGCAGCAAAAATTTGCAATGAATAAAGTACTAGAACAAAAACTAATTGGACCAATGGAGGAGTCACATACCAAGCAACAATCTCCCAAAGCAGTTTTGTGAATGGAGCTTTGAGCTAAGAGATCGAAAATCGCAGCAAAACGAGCTAGAACTCCTGCTTGAGCTGGATGGGGATTTTTTTTGGGTAGAAGATGGAGTGTGTAGGTGCTGGCATAAGTGGAGGGGAGCCACCAGGGGCCCACGAGACAAGGGGGCGTGCCCTATAGGGTGGGGCGCCCTCCTCTCTCGTGGCCTGGTGCTTGCCCCTCCCGCAGTGTTTTCAGTGCCTAAAATCCTCAAATATTCCAGAAAAATTCATACTAAATTTGCAGGGCATTTGGAGCACTTTTATTTTCGGACTATTTTTTAATGCACGGATAATTCAGAAAACAGACGGATAATACTATTTTTGCTTCATTTATTCTAAAAACCAGAAAGTAAAAAGAGAGTACAGAAGGTTGTGCCTTCTAGTTTCGTCCATCTCGTGGTCATCAAAATGAACCCACTAACAAGGTTGATCAAGTCTTGTTAACAAACTCATTCCGAATAACACGGAACCGGAGAAATTTCGAATAACACTAAGTTACCTCAACGGGGATATGAAAATCCCCAACAATAAGAATATCATACTTTTTCTTGACGGTAGGGAGAGGAAATTCAAAATCTCCAAAAATGATAGTTGGAACTTTTTCAATAGAATTGATGCTATGAACTTGAGATTGTTTCCTCGAAAAGTGTACCGTATGCTCATTGCCATTAACATGAAAAGTGACATTGCCTTTGTTGCAATCAATAACAACCCCTGCAGTATTAAGAAAAGGTCTACCAAGGATAATAGACATACTATTGTCCTCAGGAATATCAAGAATAATAAAGTCCGTTAAGATAGTGACATTTGCAACCACAACTGGCACATACTCACAAATACCGACAGGTATAGCAGTTGATTTATCAGCCATTTGCAAAGATATTTCAGTAGGTGTCAACTTATTCAATTCAAGTCTACGATATAAAGAGAGAGGCATAACACTAACACCGGCTCCAAGATCACATGAAGCAGTTCTAACATAATTTCTTTTAATGGAGCATGGTATAGTTGGCACACCCGGATCTCCAAGTTTCTTTGGTATTCCACCCTTAAAAGTGTAATTAGCAAGCATGGTGGAAATTTCAGCTTCCGGTATCTTTCTTTTATTTGTGATGATATCCTTCATATACTTAGCATAAGGATTTACTTTAAGCATATCAGTTAAGCGCATACGTAAGAAAATAGGTCTAATGATTTCAGCAAAGCGCTCAAAATCCTCATCATCCTTTGACTTGGATGGTTTAGGAGGAAAGGGCATGGATTTCTGAACCCATGGTTCTCTTTCTTTACCGTGCTTCCTAGCAACAAAATCTCTCTTATCATAACGTTGATTTTTTGATTGTGGGTTATCAAGATCAACAGCAGGTTCAATCTCTACATCATTGTTATTACTAGGTTGAGCATCTACATGAACATCATTATTAGCATTATTATCAGGTTCATGTTCATCTCCGGATTGTGTTTCAGCATCAAAGATAGAAGTATCATTGGGGTTCTCAAGTGTTTCTACATTAGGTTCACTAGAAGTTTGCAAAGTCCTATCATTCTTCTTTTTCTTCTTCTTAGAAGAACTAGGAACATCTAGATTATTATTCTGAGAATCTTGTTCAATTGTTTTAGGGTGGCCTTCAGGATACAAAGGTTCCTGAGTCATTCTGCCAGTTCTAGTAGCCACTCTAACGACAATGTCATTTTTATTATTCAACTCATCAAGCAAATCATTTTGATCTTTGAGTATTTGCTCAGCTTGAGTAGCAACCATGGAAGCATATTTGCTAACGCGGTGAAGTTCATCTTTAACTCTAGCCAGATTATCACCTATGCGTCCTATCTCGAAAGCATTATTCTTTAACTCTCTACCAACATAAGCATTAAAACTTTCTTGTCTAGCCATAAAGTCATCAAATTCATCCAAGCATGGGCTATGAAATTTAGTAGAGGGTATTTCAACTTTATCATATCTATAGAGAGAATTTACCTTTACTACCTGTGTCGGGTTATCAAGACAATGTGGTTCTTCAGGCGGTAAATTAAGACCATGTATATCTTCAATAGGTGCTAAATTCTTAACATCTTTAGCTTTAATACCTTTTTCTTTCATCGATTTCTTTGCTTCTTGCATATCTTTAGGACTAAGAAATAAAACACCTCTCTTCTTCGGAGTGGGTTTAGGAATAGGCTCAGGAGTTGGCTCAATTGGTTCAGGAATTACTTTAGGAATTGGCTCGGGAAGAGTCCAATTATTTTTATCAGTCAACATATTATTCAATAGTATTTCAGCTTCGTCGACTATTCTTTCCCTGAAAACACAACCAGCACAACTATCCAAGTGGTCCTTGGAAGCATCGGTTAGTCCATTATAAAAGATATCAAGTATTTCATTTTTCTTAAGAGGATGATCAGGCAAAGCATTAAGTAACCGGAGAATCCTTCCCCAAGCTTGTGGGAGACTCTCTTCTTTGATTTGCACAAAATTATATATTTCCCGCAAGGCAGCTTGTTCCTTATGAGCAGGGAAATATTTAGCAGAGAAGTAATAAATCATATCCTGGGGACTACGCACACAACCAGGAGCAAGAGAATTATACCAAGTCTTAGCATCACCCTTTAATGAGAACGGAAATATCTTAAGGATATATAAATAGCGAGACTTCTCATCATGAGTAAATAGGGTGGCTATATCATTCAACTTGGTAAGATGTGCCACAACAGTTTCAGATTCAAGGCCATAAAAAGGATCAGATTCAATTAAAGTGATAATATCAAGATCAACAGAGAATTCATAATCCTTATCAGTAACACAGATAGGTGAAGTAGCAAAAGCAGGGTCAGGTTTCATTCTAGCATTAAGAGATTGCTGCTTCCATTTAGCTAATAATTTCTTAAGATCATTTCTATCATTGCAAGCAAGAATTTCCATAGCGGCTGCTTCATTCATAACATAACCCTTAGGAACAACAGGTAATACATAATCATTGGGGGAACGTTCATCATCACTATCATCAATAATAGGTTCTTCAATATTTTCATTCCCCCTAATTCTAGCAAGTTGTTCATCTAGAAATTCACCTAATGGCAAAGTAGTATTACGCACAGAAGTAGTTTCATCATGCATAGCAGAAGTGGCATCATCAATAACATGCGACATATCAGAATTCATAGTAGTAGCAGGTTTAGGTGTCGCAAGCCTACTAATAACGGAAGGAGAATCTAGTGCAGAGCTAGATGGCAGTTCCTTACCTCCCCTCATAGTTGAGGGCAAAATCTTGGTCTTAGCGTATTTCAAGTTCTTCATAGTGATCAACAGATATAAATCCCAAGTGACTCAGAGAATAGAGCTATGCTCCCCGGCAACGGTGCCAGAAATTAGTCTTGATAACCCACAAGTATAGGGGATCGCAATAGCTTTCGAGGGTAGAGTATTCAACACAAATTTATTGATTCGACACAAGGGGAGCCAAAGAATATTCTTGAGTATTAGCAGTTGAGTTGTCAATTCAACCACACCTGGATAACTTAATATCTACAGCAAAGTATTTAGTAGCAAAATTGGTATGATAGTAATGGTAACAGTAGCAACAGTAAAGATAAATGTTTTTGGGTTTTTGTAGTAGTTGTAACAGTAGCAACGGAAAAGTAAATAAGCGAAGAACAATATATGAAAAGCTCGTAGGCAATGGATCAGTGATGGAAAAATTATGCCGGATGCGATTCATCATGCAATAGTTATAACATAGGGTGATATAGAACTAGCTCCAATTCATCAATATAATCTAGGCATGTATTCCATAAATAGTAATACGTGCTTATGGAAAATAACTTGCATGACATCTTTTGTCCTACCCTCCCGTGGTAGCGGGGTCCTAGCGGAAACTAAGGGATATTAAGGCCTCCTTTTAATAGAGAACCAGACCAAAGCATTAACACATGGTGAATACATGAACTCCTCAAACTACGGTTATCACCGAGAAGTATCCCGATTATTGTCACTTTGGGGTTGTCGGATCATAACACATAATAGGTGACTATAGACTTGCAAGATAGGATCAAGAACACACATATATTCATGAAAACATAATAGGTTCAGATCTGAAATCATGGCACTCGGGCCCTAGTGACAAGCATTAAGCATAGCAAAGTCATAGCAACATCAATCTCAGAACATAGTGGATACTAGGGATCAAACCCTAACAAAACTACCTTGATTACATGGTAAATCTCATCCAAACCATCACCGTCCAGCAAGCCTACGATGGAATTACTCACGCACGGCGGTGAGCATCATGAAATTGGTGATGGAGGATGGTTGATGATGACGATGGCGACGAATCCCCCTCTCCGGAGCCCTGAACGGACTCCAGACCAGCCCCCCCGAGAGAGATTAGGGCTTGGTGGCGGCTCCATGTCATAAAACACGATGAAACTTTCTCTCTGATTTTTTTCTCCGCGAGACGGAAGATATAGAGTTGGAGTTGAGGTCGGTGGAGCTCTAGGGGGCCCACGAGATAGGTGGCGCGCCCTACAGGGGGGGCGCCCCCCTATCTCGTGGACAGGCCCTGGGCCCCCTGGTGTATTTCTTTCGCCTAGAAATTCTTATGAATTCCAAAAAGTGCCTCCGTGGATTTGCAGGTCATTCCGAGAACTTTTCTTTTCTACACATAAAACAACATCATGGCTGTTCTGCTGAAAACAGTGTCAGTCCGGGTTAGTTTCATTCGAATCATGCAAGTTAGAGTCCAAAACAAGGGCAAAAGTGTTTGGAAAAGTAGATACGTTGGAGACATATCAGGGTCATATTTCATTCTAGCATTCAAAGACTTTTCTTTCAACTTACCTAACAGTTTCTTAAAATCATATCTATCTTTGCAAGCAAAAAGGTCTCTAGCAGTTTCTTCATCCATAACATAACCCTAAGGCACATCAGGCAATTCATATCTAGGGGGAGAATCTTCATCATCACTTTCATCAATATTATCTGTTTCAATAATTTCATTCTCTCTAACCCTAGCAAGTTGTTCATCAAGAAGTTCACCTAATGGCACATTATTATCAAGCATAGAAGTAGTTTCATCATAAGCATCATGCTAAGCAGAAGTAGCATCATCAATAACATGCGACATATTAGAATCAATAGCAGGAGTAGGTGTCGCAAGTTTACTCCAAACAGAAGGAGAATCAAGTGCAGAGCTAGATGGCAATTCCTTACCTCCCCTTGTAGTTGAGGGAAAAATCTTAGTTCTTTCATCTTTCAAGTTCCTCATAGTGATCAACAGATATAAATCCCAAGTGACTCAAAGAATAGAGCTATGCTCCCCGGCAACGGTGCCAGAAAATAGTCTTGATAACCCACAAGTATAGGGGATCGCAACAGTTTTCGAGGGTAGAGTATTCAACCCAAATTTATTGATTCGACACAAGGGGAGCCAAAGAATATTCTCAAGTATTAGCAATTGAGTTGTCAATTCAACCTCACCTGAAAGACTTCATATCTGCAGCAAAGTATTTAGTAGCAAAGTAGTATGGAAGTAACGGTAACAGTGGCAAGAGTAACAGTAGCAGTTTTTGTAGCAATCGTAACAGTGGCAGAGGAAAAGTAACTAAGCAAAGATCAACATGTGAAAAGCTTGTAGGCAATGGATCAATGATGAATAATCATATCGGATGCGATTCCTCATGCAACAGTTATAACATAGGGTGACACAGAACTAGCTCCAGTTCATCAATGTAATGTAGGCATGTATTCCGAATATAGTCATACATGCTTAGGGAAAAGAACTTGCATGCCATATTTTGTCCTACCCTCCTGTGGCAGCGGGGTCCTATTGGAAACTAAGGGATATTAAGGCCTCCTTTTAATAGAGTACCGGACCAAAGCATTAACACTTAGTGAATACATGAATTCCTCAAACTACGTTCATCACTGGGAGTGGTCCCGATTATTGTCACTTCGGGGTTGCCGGATCATAACACATAGTAGGTGGCAAAATAGGATCAAGAACTCACATATATTCAAGAAAACATAATAGGTTAGATCTGAAATCATGACACTCGGGCCCTAGTGACAATTATTAAGCATCGGAAAGTCATAGCAACATCAATCTTAGAACATAATGGATACTAGGGATCAAACCCTAACAAAACTAACTCGATTACATGGTAAATCTCACCCAACCCATCACCGTCCAGCAAGCCTACGCTGGAATTACTCACACACGGTGGTGAGCATCATGAAATTGGTGATGGAGGATGGTTGATGATGACGACATGACGGATTCCCCTCTGCAGAGCTCCGAACGGACTCCAGATCAGCCCTCCCGAGGAAGATTAGGGCTTGGCGGCGGCTCCATATAGTAAAACGCGATGAATCCTTCTCTCTGATTTTTTCCTCCCTGAATGTGAATGTATGGAGTTGGGTTTGAGGTCGGTGGAGTCCCAGGGGGCCCACGAGGCAGGAGGGCACGCCCCAGGGGGCGCCCTGCACCCTCGTGGATAGGGTGTGGGCCCCCTGATGATGATTCTTTTGCCAGTATTTTTCATTAATTCCAAAACGTGTCTCCGTGGATTTTCAGGTCATTCCAAGAACTTTTATTTCTGCACAAAAATAACACCATGGCAATTCTGCTGAAAACAGCGTCATTCCGGGTTAGTTCCATTCAACTCATGCAAGTTAGAGTCGAAAACAAGGGCACAGGTGTTTGGAAAAGTAGATACATTGGAGACGTATCAAATATCCCTTAGTTTCCAATATGGACCCCGCTGCCACGGGAGGGTAGGACAAAATATGTCATGCAAGTTCTTTTAATAAAGCACGTATGACTATTTACGGAATACATGCCTACATTATATCGATGAACTGGAGCTAGTGCCGTATGGCCCTAGGTTATAACTGTCACATGATGAATATCATCCAACAAGTCACCGATCCAATTCCTACGAATTTATTTATATTGTTTCTGCTAAGTTACTACTGCTATCATCACTGTTACACTTGCTACAAAATTACTGCTATCACTGTTACTGTTACCGTTGCTGTTGTCACTATTATCAAAACTATCAAACTACTTTGCTACTGATCACTTTGCTGCAGATAATTAATCTCCAGGTGTGGTTGAATTGACAACTCAGTTGCTAATACCTTCAAATATTCTTTGGCTCCCCTTGTGTCGAATCTATAAATTTGGGTTGAATACTCTACCCTCGAAAACTGTTGTTATCCCCTATACTTGTGGGTTATCAGTCTCCTTGTTACCAGTTTTGTTCTTATTTCTTGTTGTCATGTTTCGGCATCCCCGTGACGAAGTCACCTGTGTCTGGTTAGACAATGATGGATGCCATCACATCAAGAGGGCCCTAAGAATATCTATCCATCATTAGAGGAGAAAATTCCACTCTCGAGTTATCATGTCCCCTGTCAAACTTTCTGATGAACCTGTAAGTTACCTTTATGATCACCAAGTTACTGATGACGTTTGAGCAACCCCAAAGCTCGTCTTGTGGTAACAAGTGACTATGATACTCTCATGTTCTAAGGAACTAAAATCACAAGTTAACACTCCATGTTATAAAAATTGACTTATGGTGACATTATCTCAAAGTATAACAAACAAGTATTTGGGTCGATTCAATATTATCGTTATTCTAACGGCATACTCTCAATGTTGTTTTGAGACTATCATTACACTTCACAATATCTCAAGATCCGGAAAATGTGTTCACCAACAACACTTGAGCTAGTATTAGAAGCGGGACTAAGAATCTTATTTTACGGTTTTATCATCCTACATGTGCATATGAGTTTTTCACTGAATCGCATATTCTAGAATCATAGCAGTTAGAGCAACGAATATAAACTCTAAGTTATGAAGACAAAAAAATATAATAATACAGTATTGTTGCCTCCATGGTATACTTCCAACAGGAGATGTGTCCTCCCACGATGAGAGGGGCGCTGATGATAATGATATAAAAGTGAAAAGGCATCTAATGCATCCAAAAGTGAAAATATAGCTTTAAAACAATATAAATAACAGTAGGAAAACATGATGCAAAATGGATGTATCAGTCGCCACAAGGAATCTAGAGCGAACAATGGTGTCCGGTACAACCACGTGTGCTTGTTATGTTGGTCGTACCAGCAACTATCGCAATCCCTTGGTTCAATATTTCTACCATGTGCAACTGGACCGAGGATCAGATACACATAGCCACCAGAAACCTCTCTAGAACGAAGAACCCTAGCCTTAGGAAGGGACCGGGAGGGGAAATTGTCAACACCTTGTACAAGGAGACACCGACATCAACCATATCCATCATTATCTTCAACGCTGTCTCATATCCATCTCGTTGTAATACCAAACCATAGATGATTCCATGTGTGTTACTCTGATCTATCATTCATGTTTGTTACTTCCATTCATATGATGCCTGCTATCTCCATGTATGAGTAATTCCCTTAGTTCTCAGGGATATGGATGAATGCTAGTATGTATAGGTACTAAATGCTGGGACACGTAGTAGAAAACAAAAAATTGCCCTACAAACACCCAGGAACAATATGAAGATGCATATAGGGTTTGGATCAACGATCATTACTGACTCTGGAGTGCAGTGGAAGTAGACGAGACGGTGTAGATCAGACTTGGAGTCTCTCGATCCATGATGACGATCCCGCGAACCACTCTCGAACGATCCCTCGAACGAAAGACCGAAAGCATGACATCTCTACTTGGTTGCAAGCGTATGGTCTTTAGGATTCGATAGTGTTCCACCGTCCAGAGCTAATCATTGTCGGATAATTAGAGGGAGGAGATTAGAACCACACTGAACTTCTAATTATGAGGATTAGTGGAACTAGGTCTAGCTCTAATTAGTCAACTAGGACCAACTAGAACTAGAACGAGATGAACTAGAGTAGGCTCCAAAACTTGTGTCAATATTGTGGCCAATACCTCAAGTAAGGCTAAACAGAGAACTACGACGGAGGTTTCTCCTATAGAATCCCTAGCATAAGAACTCGTCCCATAAATTCATAAATAAAAGTACCAAGTGAAGCACGAAACTACTTCATTTCAACAACATAATTTACACATGGCTTTCCTTTTCGGGAGGCCCTGAAGGGATTACACAAACTAAAAAGGATACCTTATTCTTCTTGGAAATCACAGCGCCTTCGATATGCTGGCTATACTACAAGTGGTGGTGGTACTACTACTAAGGTGAGAGTGCTTTGGAGGCTATTCTTGCTCGAAGCTCTGGACTCCATCTCTATATATAGGTTAGAGGGGAAGAAGAGGGCAGCCACCAAGGAGGGAAAATCCCTCCTTGGGGCACCCCATATGTACTATTTTCTCCATTTCTCCGTTTCTCCATGAACTTAATACACTAGATGCATGCTGGATAGCAGTCGATGTGTGGAGTAATAGTAGTAGATGCAGGCAGGAGTCGGTCTACTAATCTTGGACGTGATGCCTATATATTGATCATTGCTTGGATATCGTCATAATTATTTGAGGTTTTATCAATTGCCCATGAGTAATTTGTTTACCCACCGTGTGCTATTTCTTGAGACAAACCACTAGTGAAATCTACGGCCCCGGGGTCTATTCTTCATCATATTTGCTTTCCAATCTATTATTTTCCACTTCTATTTTCAGATCTATTATTCCAAAAACCCAAAAATACCTTGCTGTAATTTTTTGTTACTTATTTTATTTCGCGTTTTATCGAGATCTGTTTATCCAATTGATTGCTCTCTGACTATAGCACCAGAAAAGCTCCTGTCTGCTAGGACTACGTCGGTATTTCCCCAAAGAGGAAGGGATGATGCAGCACAACGACAGTAGGTATTTCCCTCAGTGAAGAAACCAAGGTTATCGAACCAGTAGGAGAACCAAGCAACACAACATAAACAGCACCTGCACACAGATAACAACACCTCGCAACCGACGTGTTAAAGGGGTTGTCAATCCCTTTCGAGTAACGATGCCAGAAATTTGTAGTAGATTGAAATAATTGATCGCAAATAAAATAAAGTGCGACAAAGTATTTTTGTATTTTCAGTTTAATAGATCTGAATAAAAATGCAAAGGAAAAGTAGATCGCAAGCAAATATATGAGGAAGAAGACCCGAGGGCCATAGGTTTCACTAGTGGCTTCTCTCGAGAAAGATAGCAAATGGTGGGTAAACAAATTACTGTTGGGCAATTGATAGAACTTCAAATAATTATGGTGATATCTAGTCAATGATCATTACATAGGCATCACGTCCATGATTAGTAGACCAATTCATGTCTGCATCTACTACTATTACTCCACACATCGACCGCTATTCAGCATGCATCTAGTGTATTAAGTTCACGGAAAAATGGACTAATGCAATAAGAACGATGACATGATGTAGACAAGATCTGTTTATCTATTGTGTAGATATAGATCCCATCTTTTTATCCTTAGTAGCAATGATACATACGTGTTGTTTCCCTTTCTGTCACTGGGATCAAGCACCGTAACGTCGAACCCACTACCGGGCACCTCTTCCCATTGCAAGATAAATAGATCAAGTTGGCCAAACAAAACCCAAATATCAGAGAAGAAATACGAGGCTATAAGAGATCATTCATATAAGAGATCAAAGAAACTCAAATAACTTTCATCTTTACCTAATATTAAAGGGAGGATTGTTTCTTAACTTTTTTCGTCTATAGTGGGACCACAAGTTTTTCGTCCGTCTTATTATCTCACTATTTTCTTCGTACGTCATCTCTGCTCCCGTTCGCCTTCGCTGCATAGAGTAGAAAAATTATAAAAATTTAATTGACAGGAGTGCGACTCGAACACAAGACCTCCAGGGTAGAAAGAACCCACACCAACCAATGCACCATGCAATCACCTTCAACCTAACTAGAGACATACTTTATATATGCGGAGTATAGATGGAGACCAGACGCCCATATTCTCTATGGGCCGGCCCATCCAAACTTTTCTCCGCTTTTGAGGAGCCTATACTCAACTCTTTCACGTTTGTTCCACATAAAATAATCCCACCTTGCTCCCTTACATGCAATCAAATCAGTTTAGATACCATTATTCTTTAAAATCAATAAGCCTCCTTAGAAACTAATAAAGAAAGGATCAGGCGTGGCTCCGAGGAGAAAAGAGACCCAAATATATGCATGATGCCTAATTAAAGGAGGATATCTAGAGGAAGGATTGTGGGTAAAAACAAGTGGGATAATTAAAGTAAGGGTGGAATAACTAAACGAAGGATTAAGGGCTCAAAGGAAGAATTGTTGTGTGGGTATAAAAGAGGGATAAAAGTAATCGAAGGATCGTACTCCTTTGACCTTGTTTGATGTCAACAAAAACTGTTCATAGGTGTGTGACGGGTGTTGGAAGGCCGAATGTGTGGTTGTAGTGTTACTCTTATTTGGTTGTCTATCGAGAGAAATTATGTGTGTCCATATTTGGCTTCGAAACCATTTTGATGCTCAAATAACAATAACAACGTATTTATAGTAATAAATTAGGACTTACAAATTTTTCAAAACCATTTTCATGCTTATATTTGGATTCAACCAGTATAGAATAAATAAGTGCGAAAAAGGTGTGAACTACTAAAAACAGGGGAAGACGTATTTCTCCTATTAATATTGTTATTAGAGAGGTAGATATATGAAACCATGTAAACTTTTCTTGTTGAGAATGATTTTTTTAAGAATGATTATTGATTCTTTTGAATATTTCCAGTTTTGTTGAAGTGGCGAACCTTTTCTGAGGAGATTGGAAGGCAAAGGGGTTTATGTTTCAGCAAGAGGACAAGGGCGAGGTGCACTTCTCGGGCACATGAGGGGGCCGACGCGGACGGTCTAGAAGCTTCGACGCCCATCATGGACGTATAGTTGGCATCGGAGCTAAGCGCCCCCTCCCCTCGACTGCTAGATCCCCCTCTCACCCAACAGCAGGTGCAATGTTCCTCCTTTTTTTGTCATGATTGGGTGCTAAAATTTATTTGACTTGACCGTACCCTAAGGAGTCATGTGGGGATATGTTCAGACACACTACGATCAGGTGGACACCACGGTCACTGCCAGCGAGGGAGGAACTGAGGGTAACATGTGACAGATGGGGCACCATCTTGAAATAGAGGAAGGAAAGGAGGATAATGAGCCTTGCTTATTCGACTATGTGTGTATGATAAAAAAAACGTTGCAATGCACGGGCATGTTTCCTAGTGGATATAAAAGGATATAACTGATCATACACTCAAAGTTCATCAGATCCCAACAAACACACCGCAAAAAGAGTTACATCATATGGATCTCCAAGATACCATTGTATTGAGAATTCAGCGAGAGAGAGAAAGCCATCTAGCTACTAACTAAGGACCCGAAGGTCTACAAATAACTACTCATGCATCATCGGAGAGGCACCAATGGAGGTGGTGAACCCCATCCGAGATGGTGTCTACATTGGATTTAGTGGTTCTGGACTCTGCGGCGGCTGGATGAATATTTCGTCGACTCCCCTAGGGTTCTGGGATTTTTGGGGTATTTATAGAGTAAAGAGGTCGTCCAGGGGGGCACCCGAGGTAGGCACAACCCACCAGGGCGCGCCAGGCCTGGCACGCCCTGGTGGGTTGTCCCCTCCTCGAGACTCCCGCAGGTGCAACCAGGGCCCAACATCTTCCATATGGTCCATAAAAAATCATCGTGGAGTTTCGTGGCATTTGGACTCCGTCTGATATTGATTTCCTGGGATGTAAAAAACATGGAAAAAAATAGCAACTGGCACTTGGCACTATGTCAATAGGTTAGTACCAAAAAATGATATAAAATGACTATAAAATGATTATAAAACATCCAAGATTGATAATATAACAGCATGGAACAATAAAAAATTATAGATACGTTGGAGACGTATCAACATCCCCAAGCTTAACTCCTACTCGTCCTCGAGTAGGTAAGTGATAAAAAGAGAATTTTTGATGTAGAGTGTTGTTTATCATGTCATATCATATTCTTTTCTTTATAGCATGGACATTTGGACTTTTATGTGATTCAAAGCAATAGTCTAGTTTTGACATAATAATTTAGATACTCAAGCATATCAACAAGCAACCATGTCTTTCAAAATATCAACGCTAACGCAAGTTATCCCTAGCCCATCATGCTCAAACATTGATCAATTCATGAAACACACTCAAATATTAGCTACACCCAATACTTAAGCATGATCATATTGCCTCTTAGTTGGTGCTTTTTATGAGAGAAGATGGAGACTCAAATTCAAAATTAAAATTGCATAAAGTAAAAGAAAGCCCCTTCGGAGAGGGAAGTAGGGATTTGTAGAGGTGCCACAGCTCAAAGTGAAAAAATTAGAGATAAAAACATTTTGGGAGGTGTATCCATCCCACCAACAAAAACGACTCAGAGTTCCGAACACTTTCCATGCTAGATATGCCATAGGTGGTTCCCAAATAGAAAATAAAGTTTATTCCTTTTTCCACCATTCTTTCACTTTCCATGGCTAGCCGTATCCACGGGTGCCTTCCATACTAACACTTTCCAAGGAATTTATTATTTGACAACATAAAGTAAATTCATTTTTGCATTTCGGGACCGGGCACCACTAAGACCTTGGCCTTACTCTCATGCAATGACAAGTGAATAAACACTCATCGTGAGAATAACACATCCAGCATGGAAAATATTAGCCACCCGTTACCGTTTCACGAGCGAAACAAACACACAAAAGAGAAGTTTTATTCTGAAAATTAGAGATGGCACATGCAAATTTGCTTAGAACGGCAAAAGAATAACGCATATAGGTAGATATAGTGGACTCATGTGGCAAAACTGATTTAAAGGATTTTGGATGCACAAGTAGAGATCATACTTAGTGCAAAATGAAGGCTAGCAAAAATATTGAGAAGCGACCAATCCAAGAAACAAATAATCTCACAAGCAAGGATTAAGCATAATTAACACCGAAGAATGCACCACAAGTAGGATATAATTTTCATTGCATGACTATTGACTTTCGTACTTGCATAGGGAATCACAAACCTTAACACCAATATTCTTACTAGAGAACAATTACTCATCAACATAACTCACAAAGCACATCATCATATCTCAAAACTATTACTAAGAATCAAGTTTATTTTGTCCAATGATCTTCATGACATTTTTTCCTTTTTTGTTGTCCTTCTTGGATATTTATCACTTTGGGACTAATTTTCATGTGTTGCTTTTCATAAGCTCAAACAAATATAAGTGAAGATCATGAGCATAACAAATTTTCTTTCTCTCAAAATAATTTAAGTGAAGCAAGAGAGAATTTCTTTAAAATTTTACTAACTTCCAAATAAATCTAAGTGAAAGAGCATTTCTTCAAAAATACTAAGCACACTGTAATAAAAAAAGATATAAGTGAAGCACTAGAGCAAGTCCTAGCTCATAAAAGATTTAACTGAAGCACAGAGAGCAATTCTAACAAGTAATGCTATAATTTTGGCTCTCTCAAATAGGTGTGTCCAGCAAGGGTTGATGACTTAAAACAAAAAAAAAACCAAGCAAAGACTCGCATCATACAAGACGCTCCAAGCAGAACACATATCATGTGACGAATAAAAATATAGCCTCGAGTAAAATACCGATGGTCGTTAGAAGAAAGAGGGGATGCCACTCGGGGGCATCCGCAAGCTTAGTTGGTTGCTCATTCTTGGATAATAGCTTGGGATGCCGGGGAATCCCAAAGCTTAGGATCTTTTATCCTTCTTTCATCCATCGTAAGATAACCCAAAACTTGAAAACTTCAATCACACAAAACTCAACAAAACCTTCATCAGATCCGTTAGTGTAAGAAAAATAAATCACTACTATAAGTGTTGTATCAAACCAATTCTTATTTTTTTTGTATTATATCTACTATATTCCAACTTTTCTATGGCAAAACTCATCAAAGAAAACCATAGAGCCATTAAAATAAGCACACAACGCAAAGAAAACAGAATCTGTCAAAATAGAACAGTCTGTAGCAATCTGACTTTTACGAATACTTATGGAACTCCACAAATTCTACCAAATTAGAAAGATCAGGGTAATTTGTATATTAATATTCTGCAAAAATAATCAGGGAAAAAACGCTTTTCTGTGATTTATGACAATTATTTTCGTGAGCGCAAAGTTTCTGTCTTTTTCAGCAAGATCAAACAACTATCACCCAAGAAATTCCTAAAGCCTTTACTTGGAACAAACACTAATTAAAACATAAAAAACACAATCATACCATTATCATAATTGTTCTAACACACAAGAACAGAAAGCAAAAAATCAAAAATAAATTTATTCATTTGGTTGCCTCCCAACAAGCGCTATAGTTTTACACCCTTAGCTAGGCATAAAGTAAGGATCTAAGTTTTGTCATCTTTGGTTCGAGATCCATAAGATGCACTAATGATTGATTCATAAGGTGGAATGATTTTTGTTCTAGGAAAGTGTTCCATACCTTTCCTCAAAGGAAATTGGAACTTAATATTGCCTTCTTTCATATCAATCACGGCACCGATAGTGCGTAAAAACGGTATACCAAGAATAATTGGACAAGACGGATTGCAATCAATATCAAGAACAATAAAATCTATGGGCACATAATTCCTATTTGCAAGAATAAGAACATCATTAATTCTTCCCATAGGCTTTTTAATAGTAGAATCCGCCAAGTGCAAATTCAAAGAACATTCTTCAAGATTAGTAAGACCAAGCACATCACATAAAGATTTCGGAATTGTAGAAACACTAGCACCCAAGTCACACAAAGCAAAACACTCACAATTTTTAATCTTGACTTTGATAGTAGGTTCCCACTCATCATGCAATTTTCTTGGAATTGATACTTCTAATTCCAAATTTTCTTCTAAAGCTTCCATCATAGCATCAACAATATGTTTAGTAAAAGCTTTGTTTTGTTCATAAGCATGGGGTGAAATTAGCATGGATTGCAAGAAAGAAATACAATCAATCAAAGAGCAACTATCATAATTCAAGTCTTTGTAATCCAAAAGAGTGGGCACATCACTGACTAAAGTTTTGACCTCTCCAAACCCACTTCTATAAATTTTCTCAACAAGATTTTCACCCTCCAAAATATTGGGACACCTTCTACCTAAAGTTGACTCTTCTACAGTCCCTTTTCATCAACCTTATCTTTACTAAACAAGGAATCAATAGAAGAAACACCAATCATTTTAAGATCTTCATCACTTTTATCTTCTAACGAGATTGGTTTAGCAGCCATTTGATTTACTAAGGTAGCTTGTGCATCGGATATTTTTCCTAGCAACCTTTCAGCAAAAGCATACTTAGATTGGAGATTGCAAACTTCTCTACTAATATCATCAAGTTGTTTTGTGGTAGCATCTAGCACAACAGAGTGCTCCTTAAGTTCTTCTGTAAAGTACTCGTTATGCTCAAATTGTGTAGTCATGTATTCCTTGGTACATTTCTCAATTTCAAGCAAAATATTGGGGTAAGAAACATCATAATATTTTCTTTGAGGCATCATGATTACGCAAACAAGAACACACACAAAAACAGATCTGGCAAGAAAATGCGAACGGAAAAAGAGAGGCGAATAAAATGGCAAATTTTTGTGAAGTGGGGGAGAGGAAAACTAGAGGCAAATGGCAAATAATGTAAATTGCGAGGAGATGAGATTTGTGATTAGGAACCTGGTTATGTTGAAGATCCTCCCCGGTAACAGTGCCAGAAATTCCTTTTGATTGCTCTCTGACAATAGCGCCAAAAAAGCTCCTGTCTGATAGGACTACGTCCCTATTTCCTCGAAGAGGAAGGGATGATGCAGCACAGCGACGGTAGGTATTTCCCTCAGTGAAGAAACCAAGGTTATCAAACCAGTAGGAGAACCAAGCAACACAACGTAAACAGCACCTGCACACAGATAACAACACCTCGCAACCCGACGTGTTAAAGGGGTTGTCAATCCCTTTCGGTTAATGATGCCAGAAATTTGTAGTAGATTGAAATAATAGATCGCAAATAAAATAAAGTGCAGCAAAGTATTTTTGTATTTTTGGTTTAATAGATCTAAATAAAAATGCAAAGGAAAAGTAGATCGCAAGAAAATATATGAGGAAAAAGACCCGGGGGCCGTAGGTTTCACTAGTGGCTTCTCTCGAGAAAGATAGCAAACGGTGGGTAAACAAATTACTGTTGGGTAATTGATAGTACTTCAAATAATTATGATGATATCCAGACAATGATCATTACATAGGCATCACGTCCAAGATTAGTAGACCAACTCCTGCCCGCATCTACTACTATTACTCCACACATCGACCGCTATCTAGCATGCATCTAGTGTATTAAGTTCATGGAAAAACAGAGTAATGCAATAAGAACGATGACATGATGTAGACAAGATCCATTTATCTATTGCGTAGATATGGATCCCATCTTTTTATCCTGAGTAGCAACGATACATACGTGTTGTTTCCCTTTCTGTCACTGGGATCAAGCACCGTAAGATCGAACCCACTACTGGGCACCTATTCAAATTGCAAGATAAATTGATCAAGTTGGCCAAACAAAACCCAAATATCGGAGAAGAAATACGAGGCTATAAGAGATCATGCATATAAGAGATCAAAGAAACTCAAATAACTTTCATGGATATAAAAAGATATAACTGATCATAAACTCGAAGTTCATCAGATCCCAACAAACATACCGCAAAAGAGTTACATCATATGGATCTCCAAGAGACCATTGTATTGAGAATTCAGCGAGAGAGAGAAAGCCATCTAGATACTAACTACGAACCCGAAGGTCTACAAAGAACTACTCACGCATCATCAGAGAGGCACCAATGGAGGTGGTGAACCCCATCCGAGATGGTGTCTAGATTGGATATGGTGGTTCTGGACTCCCCTAGGGTTCTGGGATTTTTAGGGTATTTATGGAGCAAAGAGGCGGTCCGGGGGGCACCCGAGGTGGGCACAACCCACCAGGGCGCGCGTGGGCCTCCTGGCGCACCCTGGTGGGTTGTCCCCTCCTCGGGACTCCCCCCAGGTGCAACCAGGGCCCAACATCTTGCATCTGGTCCATAGAAAATCATCGTGGAGTTTTGTGGCATTTGGAATCCATCTGATACTGATTTCCTGCGATGTAAAAAACATGGGAAAAAACGGCAACTGGCACTTGGCACTATGTCAATAGGTTAGTATCAAAAAATGATATAAAATTATTATAAAACATCCAAGATTGATAATATAATAGCATGGAACAATAAAAAATTATAGATATGTTGGGTATGTATCACCAATCTATCACAATTTTTATCACGTCAACTTGACAATTTCTGGCGCTGTTGCTCGAAAAAGGGATTGACAACCGCTTATACGCGTCGGCTTGCAAGTATTTGTTCTTTGTGTGCAGGTACCGTTTACATAGTGTTGCTTTGGTTCTCCTGCTGGATTGATACCTTGGTTTCATAACTGACGGAAATACCTACCGTAGCTGTGCTGCATCATCCCTTCCTCTTTGGGGAAATACCGACGTAGTTCAAGCGACATCAAAAGGATTTCTGGCGCCGTTGCCGGGGAAACATCATCAACATATATCAGGTTCCTAATCACAAATCTCATCTCCTTGCAATTTACATTACTTGCCATTTGCCTCTCATTTTCATCTCCCACACTTCACAAAAATTTGTAGTTTTATTCACCCTTTTTTCGTTCACCGTTTTCTCGTCAGATCTATCTTTTTGTGTGCAATCTTGTTCGCGTAGTCACGATGTCTCAAGAAAATACTGAGTTGTGTGATTTTTCCAATACCAGTAATAATGATTTTATTAGCACTCCGATTGCACCTCCTGCCACTAGTGCGGAGTCTTGTGATACTAATGCCGCTTTGTTGAATCTTGTCATGAAAGATTAATTTTTTGGTACTCCTAATGAGGATGACGCGTCCCATCACTACAAAAAAAGACACTTCCGTGATGATACGTGTTTGTCACAGTAGGTCACGTTTTTTGTCATGCATGTACATCCATGACAAATTTATGACAGAATCAAGATAGTCATATCTGTGGTGTCGTAGAAGTGTTCCATGACATTACCAAAATTATCATCACGGAAGTGTCCACTTCCATGACAATAAATCGTGCGTCATAGAAGTGCTTTCGTCAAGGGTGATCGACACATGGCATCCACCATAACGGGACACCGTTAAGCTATCGGGTCCGGTTTTGGATCCGATAACCCGTTAACAGCCCGGACCAATGGGAATTTTCCACATGTAAAATTCTCATTGGCCGGAGGAAACACGTACCGGCTCAACTTTCGGACAAATGTCATCCACTCATTGGACAGGAGGCGCCTATGATATGTCGACACGTGGCATGGCCCAACAGAGGCCCATTCCGGTGAAAAGGCCGGCCCGTTTGACTTGGTCAAAAGGTAACGGGCCAGCCCACAGAAAGCCTGTTAATGGCCTATTCGTATATAGCCCATTTACGACCCGCTTACTACCGGCCCGTTACGGCCTATCGGAATTAAGCCTAGTAGCTTCATCTAGGCCATCCAATATGATTCCAGCCCGTTGTAACTTCCGGCCCATGTATGGCCCATGATGTCTTTCGGCCCATATGAGGCCCTTTGTAACTCTCGGCCCATTAAAGGCCCGGGATGAAACTGGCCCATAATGAATAGTGTATCACTTTATACCCATTAACGACCCATTATTCCGTTAGCCGTTTCTAGCCCGTGTTAACTTTTGGCCTTCTAAGGGCCCATTTATTCTTGGGCCCATTTCTAGAATTCGGTTAGATACGGTCCGTTACTGGCTTCTTGCGTTTGTGGGCCAAATACAGCCTGTGGTTACATTCAGCCCGTTTGTGGCACGTTAACCCATTGGGCTATTTTCATAGTGTTATCAAATACGGCCTTTTAACAGCCTGTTATGGTCCATGAATAGTATGGCCCATGTTTGGTGAAATGATTATACAGCCCGTAGAAGGCCAATGGATCCTACGGCCCGTAGAAGGCCCATGGATCATACGGCCCATAGAAGGCCCATGGATCGTACGGCCCGTAGAAAGTCCATGGATCCTATGGCCCGTAAAAGGCCCATGGATCCTACGGCCTGTAAAAGGCCCACGGATCCTACGGCCCGTAAAAGGCCCATGGATCCTACAGCCCATAGGAGGCCCATGGTTACAACAGTCCGTGTGTTGCCATGATTATTGTGGCCTAGTTACCAAAACTAGGTTATTGTGGCCACTGAAAAAATGCGGAAAAGGAACTGCAGTGACTACAAGCAAACAACTAAATAAGATAATAGGGAAATAAATAAGCAAGCTACTAATGCTAGCCTATTACAGCTATTACACATATTACATCCACTGGGCATCAAAGTTTGCCACCAGTGCAAATATAGGGAACAAAGCAACATATTACATACACTGGCCATCAAAATTGGCCACCAGTGCAAATAAACGCAGCAGAAAAACAAGTCCATAACTGAAAAAAGTTCAGAAGGGCTCAAGAAACGTTATCCTGAGTATCTACCATGCTGGCAATAAGCTTAGCAAGCTTATTAGCTTTGTCCTGTTTGGCACTAAAATCCTCCAACGCTTGCTGTTGCACCAGAAAGTATGCATCTGAATGCTCCAGGGACTTCTGCAGTCCTTCCGCTTCTTGTCGCAGCACAGCTGATCGATGTCTTTCAGCTTGTAGTTGAGACTCAAGAAACCGAACTGATTTAGACAATGAGTTTGAATAGCTTGTGCAAGCGGTAGTGGCCAGTAACTCGAACAGTAAACCAAGACAGGACTTTGGGGTTGCCTCACTGTCTTCAAGATAGTTTCCCTTAGCTGTTTTATCAGTTTTGTTGGAGACCAACAAGGATGCCTCACGATCCTGAACCTTATCTACATTACTTCCTTTATCATTGCTCAATAAAGCACTCTTCCCCAATATTCTGTCAGCATTCTAAAAGAAGAAACAAGCAGACACATAATAGGTTTATCATACCAAGTCTTCTATTACCAATTAGTACATTATAAAAGCATCAAACAAACATATTCTATGTCCTATGGTCACTGCATTGTCTTGCCAAATCAAAATAGAGACATGGTTTAAATCATATCAGTTCAAGAGAAAGCAGCACTGAAAGAATACAAAGTGTGGGAAACTAAACGACACAACAAGATTTCAGATGGGTACCACATATCACATGTACAACAACACTATTGGCCCTGTTATGATGCTAGTAATGTGCATGATATGAGAAGTCAACTGAAATCAACAGAGCTATTTATAGGGAAAACCTGTTAAAGAAGCATGCGTAAACATACCTGTTGTGCCATTGGAGTTTCCATTGGATAGTTCAATTTAAAAATAAGTTTGTATGAGTAAATACAGTGGTACAAGAGCAAAGCGGTATGCACGATAGAATTGGAATCTTAAATGAGAACATTTATTCTTCAGGTTTAAGCACTTGTTCTACATGAACAGAGTACAGTAAGACGCAAGAATAAAATACTTAAAATAAAATGAGCTCATATACCTTACCACATTCTTGGTTCGGGACCAGTAAAGAACAAGGCATTCCCAGTCATCGTCCAGTAAATGTGTCTTAGGAGACTGTAAGGGAATTTGATGAGTTTCTTTGCCAGTGAAGTACGTTTTCTTCAGGTAATGGCGATACTGCCACCAAGCATTCTTGAAGATAGAAGTGGTATTACACAGGTTACCTCATCCTGAGTTTCCAAATCGGTCCTTCTCTATAGAGAAAAATGGGAAAATTTGTTGTATTATAACCATCATGGAGGTAGAATGTACGTGACAAAGCAAAGTAATTGCCATGAATAACATTACTTACACATAACTCCTAGACAAACACCTGCAACTGGCATTTTCCTTCATCTTTAGTATAATATTTCCATGTTGGGAAGATATGCACATAGGATTTAACAACATCAAATAGATGCTAAACTATGAATGGCTGCTTGTGCTTCCTCCACAAGAATAGGTGTACTAACTGGTGGAGTTGGGGTTCGCCGTGGTAGTACTAGCGCTTTGGGCACTGGAGCTGCCTTACTAACTGCTCTTGTTTGGGAGCTCTATGGTGGAGATGGTGCTGTATCAACATGAACTGGGTTACTATCTGCTGGGGTTGGGGTTAGATTGGGTGAAGCTGGTTCTCTGTCCATCGCAGTAGGGGTAAAATCTGCGAGAGTCTGGGTTATGTGTGGTAGGGCTGGTTCTCATGCATGTACAACCAGGGTGCTATCTCCACCAAGAGGTAGCACAGTTTTATTTGAAGACTGTGTTTTTACTCCGCTAGATACTGCCATCACCCGCTCCAATTGAAATGGCTGATAAATAGGAAACATAATTGAATGTACAGACATTGTATGAGAGATAGATGAAATAGATTATCGGGGAAGCTGATCCACGAACACCTATGGGACCAGCGGACCGAGCCCCTTTCGGTTCGGCGGGGGGCGGAGATCGCACGAAGAGCAGATCGAGGCGAAGCACACGAGCAGTTTACCCAGCTTTGGAGCTCTCCGGAGAGATAATACTCCTACTGCTGCTTGTCTGATTGTATTGAGTTCTTGCTCGGGTGCGTTGAGTGCTACAGTACACACGAAACCGAGTGTAAGTGTTTTCTGGCTTCGAACCGAACGAACCCCCTCCCTACGTTGCGCATGGGCCTCCTTTTATATGCTAAAGGGGTCACCGACAGGTGGCAACGTAGGCAAGGGTAAAAATGGAAAGGTGATGCGGTTGGTACAACCACCTGTACAGTGTATCCTACCTAACCCTGACGGCAGGGGACAAAGGCATTAAATGCCCGTCTGCGTCGCCCAAACAGTGCAGAAAGGGACCGTCAGGGACGCCATCGTTCGCCACGATGGCTACCTTGTCAGCGTCGCTTGCCACCTCGCACCGCTGGCTGCACAGCCTCCTGCCACGCGCGCCTGGAAAGGCCCCAGGGCGACACGTTGGTGGATGTGCTGGAGCGCGGGTACAGGGTGGTTACTTGCCGCGGCAAGTGCCTTGCCGTGGTCGTTGCCTTGTCGCGCCCGGAAGCTTGTCGCTCACCGGGCCTTGCCGGGACGCGCGGCGCGTCGCGGCAAGTTCCTTGAAATGCCTTGGTTGGCCTTCCCGGCAAGCTCCTCTTGCCGGGGCCTTGTCTCCTTGGCTTGAATACTTTGTTCTTGAATGGCTCCAAGGGAACCACGGAGGACCTTGGCGGTCGCCCGGCAAGCCTTGCCACGGGGTGCTGCAACTGCCCGTGCACAAGTTCGGGATACTAGGGTACCCCTACTCTAGTACACCGACAGGAGCCCCCGGGCCTGGGCCACACACGGTGCTGAGCGTTGTTGGGCTAGGCCCAAAACAGGGCACGGGCACGCGCGGCCTGGGTTACGCCGTATCTCACTCCGTATCCACCGCGCCCTCCCGTACCTGGCGCGCCAAAGATGCCGGGGAAGCTGATCCACGAACACCTATGGGACCGGCGGACCGAGCCCCTTTCGGTTCGGCGGGGGGCGGAGATCGCACGAAGAGCAGATCGAGGCGAAGCACACGAGCAGTTTACCCAGCTTCGGAGCTCTCCGGAGAGATAATACTCCTACTGCTGCTTGTCTGATTGTATTGAGTTCTTGCTCGGGTGCGTTGAGTGCTACAGTACACACGAAACCGAGCGTAAGTGTTTTCTGGCTTCGAACCGAACGAACCCCCTCCCTACGTTGCGCATGGGCCTCCTTTTATATGCTAAAGGGGTCACCGACAGGTGGCAACGTAGGCAAGGGTAAAAATGGAAAGGTGATGCGGTTGGTACAACCACCTGTACAGTGTATCCTACCTAACCCTGACGGCAGGGGACAAAGGCATTAAATGCCCGTCTGCGTCGCCCAAACAGTGCAGAAAGGGACCGTCAGGGATGCCATCATTCACCACGATGGCTACCTTGTCAGCGTCGCTTGCCACCTCGCACCGCTGGCTGCACAGCCTCCTGCCACACGCGCCTGGAAAGGCCCCAGGGCGACACGTTGGTGGATGTGCTGGAGCGCGGGTACAGGGTGGTTACTTGCCGCGGCAAGTGCCTTGCCGTGGTCGTTGCCTTGTCGCGCCCGAAAGCTTGTCGCTCACCGGGCCTTGCCGGGACACGCGGCGCGTCGCGGCAAGTTCCTTGAAATGCCTTGGTTGGCCTTCCCGGCAAGCTCCTCTTGCCGGGGCCTTGTCTCCTTGGCTTGAATACTTTGTTCTTGAATGGCTCCAAGGTAACCACGGAGGACCTTGGCGGTCGCCCGGCAAGCCTTGCCGCGGGGTGCTGCAACTGCCCGTGCACAAGTTCGGGATACTAGGGTACCCCTACTCTAGTACACCGACATAGATAGTGCAGAAAAAAGAGGGCGTTAAATAATTGACATGTATATTGTTTAAGTAAAACGGATAGCATGACATAATTTCACATATATGGTGTCTATCTAAACTGGATAGCATAGCATAACATAATTCAAATATATGATGACTAACTAAACAGGATCGCATGGCATAATTCACATACATGTTATCTAAGTAATCAGGATCGCATGATTTAATTCACATATGTGATTTATATGCTAAGTGGAGGGCATTCACATATATGATGTCTGAACTAAGATGGTGTTGAATATTGTGTTTATGATGTCTAAACTATGCAATGCAAGACACCATATGCATGATATGAGCAGTAGAATCGTGCCAAGTTAGAGCATACACCTCGATGGGGGAATAGGACTGGTCATCTGTCTCTGAATCCATCTCTGAGGAGATATCGGGACCCAGCAAGAGATCTGCTTCGACAGGTAGCACTGTCTGCTCTGAAAGCCTTGTTTTCACTCCAAAATTTTCCATCACCCACTCAAATGGCTGATTCATAGGAAGAGTAGTTTAATTACAAACATTGTCGACAAATGGAAATTTAATGAAGAAAAGGATGGGCTAGATATCATTCAAATATATGATGACTGGTTAAATAGGATGGCATTGCATAATTCCCATATATGATATTGGAACTAAACATGTGGCATTACATGACATGTCTAAACTAAGCAAATGACATATATGATGTTGAAAGTAGGCACTGCAAGGCAAAATATGCATGATATGACTAACATCATCATGCCAAGTTAGAGCAAACACCTTGGGGGGTAAATAGGAGTGGTCAGTTGCATCTGAATCCGCCTCAGAACAATGCAGTGATGCAAAAATGGAGAGGGGGGGGGGTTGCCATTGAACCTACCATGGAGCAATGTCTGCATGACATTGTATTGCTACGCAAAACTCTTCTATTTTTATCTACATGTTCAGCATGACTGTGTACAATAACTGACATGCATACAAAAAAAAATATAGTGAGATTATGTAAGGAGAGCATGCGGAAATCTAGAGTAATGGTAACAATCTAGAGTAATGGTAACAACCAAAATAATGATAGCAGGCTGATGATTGCTTTAATTTAATAAAAAAACATATGTTGATTGCTTTACTATTTGTTTCTCACCCAAGATGAACAACATAGGCATACCCTAGGTGAACCAAATATTAGACAGAGATACTATTCATTGTTGCCTTAATATGTGCCCCACAACTCATTTAGAACTCAAGTTTGAACATCAATTTGGACCTGACTTGGAGTCTAAGGGGTGAACAGGACAATAAAGTAGCAGGTAACATTAAGCAATGCATAACATAAGTAGAAACAAAAGAGTGCGACCTCTCTTGTGGACCCGTGTACTCCTCAGGTTCATCTGCTGAGTCGATGATGGTGATGCCGTCGCGGTGGGTGCCAGCGGCAGGGAAGGAGATCAGAGGCGCAAAAGACGGTCAGGAATCGTGATGTCTAGTTTGGTGGATGCTTCTGTCGATGGAGCAACTCCGGTGAGGTGGACGACGTCGCGGCAGGAGCAGGACAAACCATGCAAAGTTTTCTTCGACACCTACCTATAACTGATGTAATTCTGTAAGGGCTCATTTGGCTTGCATGATTCTAAAAATGCAGGGATAGGAGGAGAACACCGGAATAGGATATGAATGCACATGGAAAACAAAGCATTTCTGAACACAGGATTTCTGCCAACTTGGGTGTTTGGTTCATAGGAAAAGGAGGAGCAGAGGAATGCAATGAAACATGGCCAAAATAAAGTGAAACCATATGAAAGCATGTATAGTTAGAATTTTATTCTGCCACTAATGCACTTGGTCTTGTTTTCATGCATAGGATTTTGAAAAGTAGGTCTAGGTGGATGTTTTGCTCCATTCCTTTCAACAAAATGCATGAATAATTGAATAGTAGAGTGCCACGGGAAATTTTCCTATTGCTATGTTTTTCAGTTGAACCACAATAGCCCTAATGGATCGACATGAATGTAGAGTAATAAGTGATGCGACAAGTGTACAACCTCTTTGCCGTAGCCGTATCGACCTCAGCATCATTGGGTTGGTCGCTGAAGAAGTTGAGGTAGAGGTGGTTGTCGGAGGTGTGGAGTAAGATCTGAGGAATCTGTAGACGGTGTCCAAGGCACTGCTCTGTTCTGATGGATCGTTCCGTCCTTGGAGTAGCTCTGGTGAGCCGTCAGATGTCAAGGCTGAAGCAACACAAGACATACATTATTAATATCAAGTGGGATTCTAATAGCATCTCCAATAGATGATGTAAAATGCATTACCAAAAAGTGATAGATGTAAAATTTACATCACCATAAACCACCTGACTACAACAGATGAGGTAAAAACTGTTGACTCTGAACTTAACTATCGAAACTGAAATTTGATGTGGAATCTGAATGTTACTGTCGAAACTGAACGCGATGGTAGCAGAGAGGCACTTCACATGGGATAGTTTAGGGAGGGCATGCAGTTCATCTTCAACCTGCACCCCCTTGAGCCGCCAGCCACCATCGGCCGAACCCCGCGCCGCCTCGCCGCCCCGAAACAACTCCCCACCGTCGGTCCGCCGCCGCCTCGCCGCCCTGAAACAACTCCCCACCGCCGGTCCGCCTCGCCGCCCCGAAACAACTGCCCACCGTCCGTTCGCCGCCGCCATGGCCAGCCCTCTAGCCCCCCCAAAGCTTTTTCTCCGGCGATCCCCACGCCACCGCCCCACCACCGCGCCCTCCCACCGCCAGGGAGTACCACCCTACCCAGAACCCTAAGATAGATAGTGGGGTACCTCTCCGGCGAGCCCCCCTCCCCGCTGCGGGTGGTTCTTCCTTAACTTCGGCGAGACCCACCACCCCCTGAAAATCGACTGACCCAAAAGTCGATTCAGTCGACTAAAGTGTAGCTAAATCAAAGCAGAGCAGCAACACGAGCGAGGGGGAGAGCAGCAGCGCGAGAGAGCGAGAGCTAGAGCAGCAGCAACAACAACAACGTGAGCGAGCGAGCGAGAGCCCCGGCAACAACAGCAGCATCACGAGCGAGTGAGAGCTGGAGTAGTAGCAGTAGCACGAGCGACCGAGCGACAGCCGGAGCAGCAGCAGATCCGGCTGGTATGGACGTCACCGCCGAAGGGGCCTCGCATTAGGGAGAGCCGCCGTGGAGATGTCGCTCGCGGCGCCGGCTTCACGGTAGCCGCTCCATGGGGTGTGGGATGGAGCACCGTCAGCATCGGGAGGTCGAGTTAAGGAGAAGGTGCGATGAGATGAGTGTACAACCTCTTTGGTGGCGCCGAGTAGGCCTCGGCTTCATCCGAGGAGTCAGTGAGGATGTTGCGGTTCCAGTGGAGCAGGTTAAGGTGGCGCTGTGGGGATGGAGCAGCCGTGATAGACAAGGCGATCGTCAAAGAAGCTCCTTGGAGGTGGAGGACGGGGCGGCTGAACCGGCGGGATGACAGGATGGACGACGGATCCTCATCCAGGGAGGCGGATGAGGGACGTCGAGCTATTGCGATGGACGATGTCATCGGGGAAGAGGCTCCGGCTGGGCAGCCATGAGGTGGTGGACAGAGGAGGGTGGGGTTTCGCGGCTGGAGCGGAGAGGTTATGGTGGCCAGATTTCGAATGGCCAAAAGGAGGCGATGGGAGGGGGAACCATGACTTAGGGACGCGCTTGTCCAAAATGTAGTGCGTGTTACAAAAGTACCCCCACCGATTTGAACTAGCGGCCCTTTCGGCACAGGGTTAGAAGGGGATTTCGCGTGTCGGGATTTGGCAGCTGGAGGGAGTTTTCACGCGCGTTGTAATTTCGAGATAGCAAGGCGCGGGTTGTGAAGGCGCTAGTTTTGGGAGCACGATATCCGAATTTTTGGGATATAACACGGCGCGGGTTGAATATTAGGGACAAGCCTAACGTGTAATATTGTACTTGAACGTCCAAATCAATACGCACTTCCAACATTTTAGTGCATTCCAAATGTCTATACTACCACTGCAATTCAAACTAAATTTGAATTCGTTTCTCTATTTCAATAAGAATCTACAATCATGATTGTTGCCAACTTCAACCATCATTCATGTATTACCTTAACAACACACCACATGATTACTATAGAGATAGATATGAACTATGTGTACTATATGAACTCGAATTCAATCTTTTGAATACACTAGATGTTGATTCCAAACAATAGTACACTTGATGTACTAGCTATATATTCATAATCTAAACCATGTTCCATACGTACATCGTGTTTATCACACAAAGTATAGTGCCCCGCCCCCTACATTATGACAAGTATTTAGCCCTGAGCTGCAAAAGCCACACATTAGCCCAAATTATAATCAATGTTCTATGTATTATATGTAGTACTAGCAAGATGCCCCTGCATTCCACGGAACATCAACATGATCAAGGGGAGGCCTTATTTGCAAATATGGAGAGGGGTGTGAGTATATTTTCTCAAAATTGCCATAGTTTCCTTCCTATCCATCAGATATAAATCGGACGGCCTATATTGCAGGATGGCAGACACACCATCATTAAAAACTCTGTGTTTTATAAGAGTAGAGATAAAATATATTATATGTAGTATAACATGTTCATAACCACACCATGTGTATCACCGTTATATATATTCATGCATGCGTTGGTTTGAAACACTATGATAAATTCTCCAAATATCTAAATTCGCTTTTTATAATGAATTATGATCTCTATTCGTCTTTTACACTCACATAATCCTCTTATCTTTGTAGCTAGCGCTAACTTTCTCTCATGCATGCACACGCCCGCATCCCTCTCACCTCCCTCGGCATTCTCTAGCTCCATCACGCAAATTCGTCTGTTCACTTTAGGTCATTCACCCACGGTGTGTGTAGGCCCCCAGCTCCTTCTTTACAACACACATGGATCGATATGCCTCTCTAGCCAGGTGTGCCTACCACAAACACAAGCTTCCCCTCTTCTCTTCTCACCGTCCATGCCTCACTCCCACCACTCTTTTAATCGATCTTGTACTCGCACACTCCTTCCCCCTCGATATAGTGTGCCTCTCGCACCACCTCTTAGATGCATCCCTCTCTCTCTATCCTTCTCCCCTGGCCTTATTTGCTTCTAACACATACATGCACGTATACCGATCGATCTCCCTACATATACCTAGGCCGACTTTAACTATTTTACCCCCACCCATCGATCGACGTACCTCACAAGTTATGTCTCTCCTTTCTCTGAAAGAGGACGATTGATCTTCCTATGTAGTTATGTCTGCTTACCACAGCCATATCATCCCCCCTCATCATTCGTGCGTGCCTCCTGACCCGCCTCTCACACGCACGCGCACAGACAGGCAGCCATCCCCTCTCTTATTGATATTGCAGGCGTGCCCTCCGTTTGTCTAGCAAACCTCTCCCACCATTTGTTAGAAGCAACTCCACTACCACCCCCTCCAACACTCTAGCTCTGCCTCTCTCCCAACCTTATTCCTCTCCCACACATATGGATGGATGCCGATCGATCTCCCTTAATACATATGGTAGGCCTCTCTCCTCCTCCACACATATACCAGCCGTTGTACCTCTATAGTTAATAAGGCCTCCCCCCTCACCACACACCGATAGTCGAGCGTTGTAGGTAGGTATCCATGCCACAGAGACAAATTGCACCTGTCCCCTCCCACATTCCAGTAGGCCAGCCACCCTATATCTTTGACGTGGGCACACACAAATTCGACGACACTCTTTATCGATCACGCGCACACACACACACATCATCCCTCTCTTCGATTCTATGGATACCTCAAACCGATGATACCTCCACTCTCTTCTCGTGATCGCCCCCTCTCTATATATGATATATCTAGGTCTCTATTTTCACACACATTGCATATGTTACATTTTTTTGTTGACACCCCCCCCCAAAAAAAGAACACTCATGAAACCACACACTATATATTTTTACGTTTGTATCTCTCTCACACAACCCCACGTAGGTGGTGTATGTACACGAAGAGAATAGGTGCATGTACTCATGCTTCATGCCCAGCCACACCCACGCGGGTACACAGTGGAGCTCATTTCTGTATGAAATGGCAGCCCACGTGCTAATTTGAACGCGTGTTGCGACCTATGGAGGTCGTGTACCACGCGTGCACGAAACAAAGTTCGACTTGATGCGTTGGTGCGTTATTTTTAAATAAAGTTATATCGCTCAATGGCACGTACACAGAATATAAAATGATTTTTATGGAGAAAAAGGTAGTCCGCTTCACTATATACAATGGAGCCTGCCTGCCTGGGTTTGTCTCTCTTCAGAGTATCTCACACAAGGCGGTGGTGGCCTCTCTCTCTCTCACTGTTGGTCACTGATCCAGCCGCATCCCGTCCGCCGGCGGAAAGCGAGTATGTGCATCGTTTCTCCGTTTGACGGCGCCGAGGCAGCATGTCCCAATCAGCGGTACCCGCCATTCTCTCTGACCAAGCTCCGGTGCGGTAGGGCCTACACCACCTGCTTGCTGCCGCAGTATGGGCAGATCTCGCCCGCCGCCGCTCACCTAGTTACATCCTGATGACCCCCAGGTATCCCCTCTGGCCTTGCTCCACTGCCCGTCTTCCGACGTCACTGCATGTGGAAAATCTTGCATGTGGATCTAACATAGTTCTTTGCCCAAAACATAGCTCGTCCGGCGTACTTTCCATATTGCAATCTTTGTCCTCACACCGTTTTAGACAAACACAACCGGGTTGTTATCTTCCCTTAGGACATGGAATATGCTTCTTTTTTGTTGTTGCATGTGTCATCAACTGTTATTGGCCAGTAATTGTTTCCTTTCTACCTCTTTTTTGCAAACAGGGCTATCCATTTCACCTCGTTGCTATTGCGACCTTTTGGTGAACTGCACAAATCATTTTTTTCTTAAGAGTGTTTTGTGCAGTTGTACTAAAATGTCACATGGGCAACGTCTACATTTCAGTGCGACTGCACAAAGAGAGATTGGTTTTGCTCTATCCTCCTCATCCAACTCCGAGCCTAATATTCTCCAACTATTTGCTTAATCTTCTCCAACTAGTTAGTCTTAAGAGAGACTGCAAAGGTGACCAACTTCTATTTGTGTGTTTATTGTTTCATCAGCAGTCCTCTATTATCATAATCACACTTAATATCTTTGGAACAGGGACGCTCAGCTCTATTTTAGTGGAACTGCACAAAATGATCAGAATGTTGCATGCTCCAGACAACTACTTTTTTCCCAACATGCCTTGTTGATTTAGACAGAGCTGGGGGGACGTTCCTGCCAATGAAAGCATGGATCAGTTCTAATTTAACACCTTCTCACAACTTTGTCTTCAGTTGTGAGGTAAATATTAGCTCTAATCTGCTAATCATTGAGATGCATTAGCAAGAAAGTTAGTTTTTTATTGTTTCCGAAAGAGCATCGATGGCAAGACACACGAAACAAAAGCTGAAAGCTCAGAGCATTGTGCAATTTCATGTCGCTGAAAAATTATTTGTATAGTACGTCAATTATGTAAACAAATGTTGGAATCTTGATAGCATTGCCAGAAGCCTCTTCAGCATCCGTGTCCATGTGCCATGCACAAATTATACTTCCTCTGTTCCTAAATATTTTTCTTTTTACAAATTTCAAATGGACATATTTTAGAGTCTAGATTCACTCAGTTTGCTTCGTATGTAGTCACTCGTTGAAATCTCAAGAAAGACAAATACTCCATAGTATATTTAAGAATGGAGGGAGTAGTGCAAAACAACATGGGAGACTCGGCCTGGTTGTTGCGCCGCACTAATAGTGAGTAGTAATGAGCAGTCAAATCATAAGCCCCACCTTTCCCACTGTAGTTGCTCAGAAAAAGCAACCATCAATATGCTCTAAAGTCTCTCTGGTGGTGGAAATGCATGGAGAGAAATGCATCAGAATGAAGCGCGCCCTGTATTCTCTTTTGAATATACTTGTAAAAAATAAACACATGCGCCTGTTGTTTCAATTCCGGCTGGAATTTGCACAGCGGCCAGTAACTTACAGGTGTAAGTTATACGCCTCCATATTGAAATACAACCATTCCAAGCATGGCCTAAAGGTGCAAAACCAAGTACGCATATGGCCAGTCGGTCAATGCACTTCCTCTTGGCATATCACTGACATGTGGGGCTGGAGTGTGAGCAAACCGACCCCAATTGATGGCAAAATTGCCAACCCACCGTTCCTTGAGTGAGACGAGGAGCGACAACACACAGACGGGCTTGCACGGAGGCCAAGATATATTCAAGCATGGTTGATAGATATCATCATTACATGTTCGATGTTTTTAACACTACCATTGGGCTGTCGTTTTCCGCCCTTCTCCCAAATAAATGTGTACTTTATCAAAGATTAAAATAAAATAAGAGTATAGAAGCTCCACCATGCGGTTCTAGTAGTAGTACTACTCGTACAACTATAAACCTTGCGCTTGGCTCTTTGCCTCTTCGTGAAGTCGAACAATGATGGTACTCCGCATGTTGGGTACTACAGTGTATGCCTGTGGCAATCTGTCACCGAATGAACTGCTCACTACTAGGGAAAAGCCTAGCAGCAGCGCGGGTTTTAGGCCTATCAGCAGCGCGGGCAGGAGCGCTACTGATAAGGCGCTACAGCTAATGCTTAGCAATAGCGCGCCTGGATCCACGCTACTGCTAAATTGACTTAGTAGTAGCGCTTCTTCAGGATAGCGCTACTGGTAATTAGGAGTAGCGCTTCTCCTTTCCCGCGCTACTACTATTATTTAGTATTTTATTTCTTTTTATTTCATGTTGTATTCATACACCTTTACACAAGTTTTCATACAACAGGAACTTAGAGATTGTTTTTACATCATAATGAGTTATTACATCACGGGGTGAAAGAACCGTGGACTAGTTTCAAGTGGATGTCCATCCACTTGAAACTAATCCGCGGTTCTTTCACCCAATGATATAATAATATCATCATCATCATCATATCATTAACAACTTATCATCATAATACATCATTGTCATATAACACCTCCTCAAGATCATCGTTTTCATCAATGACATCACATAGCAAATGGTCACTAGTCGTAATCACAAGTACTCCTCATTATCAACTCTAACACATTACCACATAATAAACATATTGTACCTCATAGGACCTATTACATTCGATTAAGACCTACTACATTTTCTAAGGTAAAATAGCAAAAAACAAGATAGCCCCTGACTCTCCATTATGCAGAATGGAGATTAGCTTGTCTCCAATTCTTGCCTTTCACTGAATGTTACTTCCAAGAACCTCCTTGCGAATGTCCATACATTTCTTCCATTCTTTGATGAACATGTGTTCACGGGTTTTAGAAATCCGATATGCACAGGTGAGCTCCATAGATTTACCTGGCAGTATGTTCAGAACTGAGAGGCGACCATGAAGAGACATCAGATGAGGCACACAATCCATCGGGAGTTTCTGTTGAAAAACATAATAATAACTTCGTAGTTAGCAATGATGTACTAGTTTTAGAAGTATGCAAAAGATGCACGGATGTCGTAATAGTAAAAAATCTTACCAGGGTATCTCCAGAGAAGTTACCTAGTTCAACACATGGACTAGTGGCACGTATTCACCATAATTTGGAGGAGTTCGATAATAGTTAGTGTAATTCTCAAGAAGAGTACAAAATGCGATCAAATGATTTTTCTCCTTATACGTTAATTCGGTGCCATCGGTGTAGTGGGTTTTATCTACCATCTTCCACACAGTCTTTGAAGAATCAAAATAAACTGTCAATGGAAATAAGCTATCAACTATTTTGAAATAAACAATATAAATTAGTTAATAACTATGTTTGAGAAACTCACATAGCGGTACAATCGGAAGCGTATCAACAAGGACCCAAATGTCCATATTGTCTTGCTCGATGACAGGATCACCAAGATCCATGGTGACAATCATACCCTCATAAAAACCATAAATTTTGCAAAGTGCTTCCAATTTTGGCAACCAAAATGGGTTACGCTCTGAGCATTGCACAGATTTACTTCAAAATCCATATCATGATGGGTCCTTAGGTGTATTTTCTTTGTTTCAAAATTTTCATGGTCTTCAAAACCCATCCTCTCCAAGACATAGCGTCTTGCATGGCATGGGATAAGCTAGTCGAATTGTAAAATATGAAAATTAGACATTGAAATAGTTGAAGTCATGCTTAATTACGAAAAAAAACACTTATCGTTGTTACGTACCGTTTCACAATCGGAGGTCTCCTCGAGCTTAATGCTGAAGCGCCGATCTTCGTCCAGCTGAACGAACCTGTCGCACATACCTCGATCATCGTGGCACCAACTACACTCCCCCGGGAGACTATCGTCGTCCGAGTACGACATTTCCTACGCTCATAATTCAAAGATTAAACTTGTACATATTCTAGCACAAGTCATGCCAGAATTCACGAAAAAATCCGGCATGACCTTTGCTAAAAAAGGACATATCGAGCGCCTGAAATTTGCCGGAACGGAAATTAATCAACACTCCGGCAAAACATAGGCCACTTGGAGATGTAAACTGAACATGAATGGCCACTTGGGCAACCACATATCCTATTTGAGCAACAACACAAGATATACAAGGATATTTGGCTGGTATCACCTCGATGTCGGAGGGGGTCGGTGATTGGGACGACGGCGGGGATGTCGGAGGGGGTCGGTGACGGGGACGGCGGCGGGGATGTCAGAGGGGGTCGGGGACGGGGACGATGGTGGTCACCTGAAACGATATAAGTTGTCACTAATACATCCCGAATAATTGCTTAAACTAAAAAATAACAACAAATATGACATGTTCAACTAGTTTTATTAATTCAACTAGTTCTTACTAAATATAAACTTAGTATAAATAGAAAAAAACTAGTTCTTTCTAAAAATAAAGTAGTTCAACTAGTTATATTAATTATCTTACTAAAAATACATTAGTTCTATTAATTCAACTACTTCAACTAGTTTATTAATTTACTTACTAAACTACTTATGAACCCTAAATTAACATCTACTACTACTAAAAATCTAGTACTAACTAAATTAACATCTAGTACTAGCTATGAACCCTAAATTAACATCTACAACTACTAAATCTAGTACTAACTAGTGGCAGGGGGTGGGGGCGACGGAGAGGTAGCTAGGGGCGGCGAGGTCGAGGGCGGTGGGAGGAGGGCTGCCGGCGGAGGAGGGACGAGGGGCGGACGCAGGCGGAGGGAGGGGGGCGGCGGAGGAGGAGGGAGGGGCGGCCGCAGGCGGAGGAAGGATGTGCGAGGAGGAGGAAGGAGGGACGGAAGGAGGGGAGTACCTCGGCGGCGGACGAACGAAGGCGGCGGCGGCGGCGATGCACGACGATGGTTATCGGCACGGGGGGGGGGCGAGAGTGAGAGTGTGAGTGAGGGCTGGGTGTGTGCGTGGGGATAAGGTAGGGATAGTTGTAGCGCGTTTGCCGAAACACGCTACAGATAATCTGAATAGCAGTAGCGCGTTGCACATAAACCGCTACTGCTAAGTGTAACTATACAAAAAATACGTCAATGCAAAAATACATTGGCCATCAATGATCTTTTTGTGTACAATCTGAATTGTCAATATGAGTCCTCTCCGGTAGGAACCGGAGAGGACTCATATTGCAGCCACAAATTACACATAGAGTTCAGTGAAGACCAACTGGTTGTGGTAGTTTCAGAAATAACATATTTAAGGTGGTAAACACCCTGTTCACGGAGCGAGGTGGGACTAAACTTGTGGGTTGATCTTAGCAGTAGCGGTTTTCCTATAAGCGCGCTGCTGCTAACTTCTATAGCAGTAGGCGCTGTTCAATATAGTGCGCTACTGCTATAGCTAGCGGGGGGCGAGGTCATGGCAATTATAGCAGTAGCGCGGTTTGTGGTGGACGCGCTACTGCTATTTTCCTGTCAGCAGCGCGTTTCTCTAACATGCGCTGCTGCTAAATAGAAGTAGCGTGGTATTTTAGGGAGCGTTGCTGGTAAGATTCTGTGTATAGGCTTTTCCCTAGTAGTGGCTGCATGTCCACCGCCTGGGCGAGGGTAGGTTGCATTAGTCAAAAGGCGTAAGCGAGCTTCACCTTGTCCTGCAAGCTTCTCCTCATTCTGCGAGTTGACGGGACACAGCAAAAAATAAGTGCTAGTCCATACTCCCTCCTTTCCGGTTAACATGGCTTAATCTTTTTTGTGGGTAAATGAGAGAGCTTTATTCATATATAAGCATTCTTAGGACGATCAACCAAGAGACCAGTCACTAGGAAGCGAGGTACCCCGCAAAAAAGAAGAAGGAAGCGAGGTGTTTCATCAAGCCAGCTCTCGGCCACATTCAAAGTAGAGCAAGCACGGTTCGCACAAAGATGCGCCACAAGGTTTGCTGACTTGTTTACATGCTGAATAACAAAAAAGAGAGGAAATATTACCGAGCGCTCCTATTTGTAAAAGGATCTAAGCCAGAATTAAGCGAGAATTGTGGCGAGTGTTCCATGCAATCAGCTTCCATTATCACATGCGAGAACCCTCAAAGAGAACCAAATGTGTTGAAGATTGCTTTATCACATTTTTAAAATATAATAAGAGTGCAGACGCTCCTCCATCCGGTTCCTAGTATAGTATAGTACATACCTCTATAGTACTAGTGGTACTAGTACTAGTAACTTTGCGCTTGGCTGTTCGCCTCTTTGGGAAGTCGAACAATAATACTAGTACTAGTATAGTGTATGCTTCTAGCAATTTGACACTGAATTAACTGTTGCACGTCCACCGCCTGAGCGAGGGAGAGCTTGCATTAGTAAAAAGTTTCTCCATGTCCTGCGAGCAACCACGCGCAAGCTTCTCCCGTCCTGCAAGCTTCTCCTTGTCCGGCAAGTTGACGGGACACAACAAAGTAATGCTAGTCCATACTGTCTCCTTTCCAGTTAATATGGCTTAGTTTCAAACGAGATAAATACACTATCTGTCACTATATATTTGTAAAAATATGGTCAGTGGACTTCATAATACGCTCATTGCGCTCAATATATACATTTTTTGGTGTTTATACGGTCACTAGCTCACCTTGGCTGAGTATGTGTGTGCATGCACGTGTAGGTTGAGCACTTGAGCGTGACCTTGTGTGTTCCGTCGTTTGCTCGGACATGCATGCATTAGGGCGTCGCGTGCGTTTTTGCATCCATGTGTATGTGTGACTGTTGCATGCATGCACGAGGTTGTAGTCCCTTACATTCACATGTTCATAAGTCAATGCTTTTTCAAAATGTTGCATGGAAGGTTTAATCATTCGTTGTACACGCATGCATTCCCGATATTAATACATTGGTAAAGAAAATATCGAGGAAAACGAGCCCATGAATTGAGTACAAAGGGGACCAATAAGCCAGGACGGAGGGAGTACCAGTAGTGAACTGGAAGGAGGGAGCAGGTACTAGTAGTACAGTACTACGTAACAACGTGCAATAACAAAATTCCTCTATGTGCATCCTGTCTACTCATGTGTCATGCAAGAAAATAGAGATAAGTACAAGTGAGACTCAGGAACAATCATACACGCATGGGGAGAACGTGTGGGGGCCACTAAGGAGCAGTCAAATCACACAATAAGGTAGTCGGAAGAAGCAACCATCATTTCACTCTTCAATGACACGTACGCAATATAAAATGGTTTACATGGAGAGAAAAAGAAAACCACTATATATACACTAGCAGGAGCCTAAGCTACAAGCCTGCTTGCTTGGGTTGCTCTCTTGACAAGCATAAAACGACGGTGGCCACACCGCTGGTCACATATCCGGCCTGATCCCGCTACTGGGGGAAGGGAACAATGTTCTACGTAGACGCGATGGACATCGGCGAGGGAGAAAACCCACAGTCGGCGTGTCCCAACCGCCCTTCTAGCTACAGCCCAACGTCCCAGGTAGTAGTACATCTTCCTTTTGGAGCCGTCTTGCTCCACTGCCACAACTCCCCACGTAGCTCCATCTCCATGTTGATCTTTCTCTACTTCTACCGGCTTATATTTGTGATGAGTTTATGTCTCATGAACTAGTGCCAGTACTATTATTCTAATCACACTTCTTCAACATCTTTGCCATCAGGGATGCTCAGCTTGATTTTAGCGGAACTACGCAAAAGCATCGTATGATCCGAGAGTGCTAGCCGTCTTTCCTTCGACAGGTTCTACCTAGCCAGGAAATTAAGTCATGTTTAGGGCTTAGGGTTTAAGTTGTAGTGACCCCATCAGTAGTTTTTCTTTTGTACACGCTCTCAGAACTTTTGTTAGTTGTGAAGTAAAAATTGGTTATGATCTGTGAATCATTGTGATGCATCAGCATGCGTGTTAGTTTTCCTTTATATTTGATGGAATGTTGTAATGGGGCAACCTTGGAGTAGGAACGAAAATGGAGTGGAAAGTTTCCGTTTTTCCGGAGAAAAAATGGAAACGGAGAGAAACCAACATATCATTTTGTTGGATCGCGCCATCGAGCAAAACCAACGTTTAAATCACATCTGTCGCATTCGTGTCTCACCCTCCTCCATGGCTCCACCCCACACGGTCACTCAGCATGCCACTCACCGCAAACCGAGTATATGATAACTTTCCCGCCTTCTTGTCGATGGATCGCGCCATGGAGTACTAGCACTACTGGAAGAGATTGACGAGTTGGGGGAGGACAGCTAGCTATAGCATGGACTCCCAAGAACTTTTTACATGCATGTTGTGGCCGGCTATTGCGACCTTTAAACACGGAGCGGTCACGTGCACTTGGAAGCGGAGCGGGCGATGCTCTCTCGGCCAGTGTGCCGCTTCAATGCCGGCACCAGTGAGAGGTCATGTCCACTCTGGCCGGGCATGAATGCGGCACTGATCGTTTCGGGCGAGAAGCACGCGCGGGTGATGAAGAGGGTTCGGGTTGGTCAGGAGCGGGCGCGGCAGCGGTCTGGATGCCCGCAAACAAGAGATGTTGTACGTTAATATTGTTGCTTATATAATTAACAACGTAAATAATGTGCCAGTTGGACAAATATGATTGGAGATGGAGATGGAGATGGAATTTTACGTAAACACGGATATGCATGTCTGTGTCTTTTTGTTTCTTTTTTTGTGGGAACAAACTTGTATTACTCACGTAGCCAGGCTACACTCAGAATTACAAAGTTCGACAATGCCATCAGGGCCTGAACCTAGCCAAACAGCGATACGACCACTAGTCCTACCATAATGAGCTAAAGTATGACTCACAATGTTGTTGTTTCGTCGAACATGAGCAATACAAGTATTTCGGAGTGCCATGAGCGATCTAATCTCACGCACCAAAAAACCAAACCAAGATCTATCAAGATCTTCATTCCTAATCCTCACCATATTTGTAGCTTCAAGGCAGTCGGTCTCGATATTGATATTTGGAGCTTAGACTCCCCATGTACTTTATTATATTAATATAATTTACCGTAGAAATACGGTGTGTGGGTAAAAAAAAGATTACTCCACAGCAATGCAAGCGACAAACCCTCTTTGATGGCCAACAATTCTGCTTCCAGTGCGTTCGCGCAATAACACAAGCTTCTACATGAAGAGAAAATTATAGCACCCCCATGATCCCTTAGTATCATGCATGTACCAGCAGTTCCGTTCTCTGGCAAGAAAGAACCATCCATATTCAGTTTTACCCAGCCATCCTCAGATGCATGTCTATGTCTATGTGTGTGTGTGTGTGACGACTCTCGTGACGTGGAAGCAGGGGGCGTGTTTTTGATTGAGTTTTCTTTCTTGGTACGTTAAAAAGTTGTCCGCCAATTTTCGTTTCTTTTTTCCAGGAACGCACGTATTCTATTTAAACCCACTGCTATGGAGAGATTTTTTTACTCCATTGTATATATAGCCTCTTGTTTGACAGGGTTTCTCGCGTCTCACTCTCTCACCCTCTCTGTATCAAAACAAGATGACAGTGTCTACTCTATCTCCCTCCTTACCGGTGGTCACAGATCCGGCCGAATCCCGTCCATTGCGGGAGGTGAGGAGGTGCAGCGTTGACGTTGTCGCTGTCGGCGATGGAGGAAGCCGATGTGCACCGTCCTCTCGGAGTCGGCACTCGCACGGACGAAGGTCCTCCGCGCCCTTGTTTGCTGCCGTCGTGTGGGCAGATCCCGCCCACCCACCTAAGAGACATCTCGCCCACCTGAGGTATAACTTATTGTACTAGTCCAGCGCCCCAGGTCGCTGCATGTGGGTTTTCTTCTATGCGACTACTCCCCAGCTCCCCATGTATAGTTGTTAGGGTTCGTCGGCTGGTCCAACATCACCTACTATTATAGAGGAAATGCCACTCGAAAAGTTGTCTTGATTTATGCCTCGGTGGAGGTATACATGTTGTTTCAACAAAAAGTACATGGTGGTTGTGCGGTCATTGTCCATATGCTCCTATTGCTGCTGCTAATCTAATACTATCACTGGTTAAATGAAGAAATGTTTTTTTCTCGGGTATCCTGGTTTAGTTCCCATCAAGATAATCATGATGCTTCTGTTTGTTGGTGTACTTTTCATTAATTCTTATTGACAATTGAGATGGCATTGTTAATTTTGTACCACTGCCAAAACAAAGTAACAACACTATATCCTTTTTTATATTTTTGCAAACAGTGATGCGTATCTCCATATCCGGGCATGTCTTCCTCAATTTTAGTGAAACTGCACAAAATTGGATGGCCATTGTTGTTCTGCCTCACAGTCCTCTGCCATGTGGTTCTTCCTTCCTCGAGCTTGATTAATGAGAAGAAACAGACCACAGTGAGGATTTGTCGAACTTCATAGGTTCCTCACCCAAACTTGATGCCAAATGGATGATGCATCACCACGATGACCTATCGATGCTCATGGTTGCGCCTCATGGTTGCGTCGGCTGGTGAAGCTGATCGATTTTCCACGAAAAAAAGGTGTCTTCCATCAGTGCTCTTTGCTTGTTACCCACAAAGATGATATCCTTCATCAGTTAACCTTGGTTGCGTTGGAGACGCAGTCGTGTTTCACGTTGGTGCAATTTTATCACACAATTGGCTATGAACCAAATGTTTCCACGAAGAAGGATCAACATTGGTACTATGAGAATAAGTTTTGTATTGATTTCTAAGCCTTCTCACAACTTTGTCTTTAGCTCCCCTGTAATTTTATTTGCCCAGTTATTAACTTTGATTAAAAATGGTGTGGACTAAAAACCCGGATGGACGTAGTAGCCCTCCATTTTTATTTACTCTGCATATTAGATTTGACTGAAGTCAAACTTTGTAAAGCTTGAACAAGTTTAGGCCGAACACAACAAGCCATAATCATTGAGAGAGGGAAAACTGTACATACTCTCAAACCTTTCCGATAATTGAAATTAAAATTCTTTATTTGTACACACTCTCACACGTTTCCAATAATTTTGCACATGTGTGGTTGTTCACTTAAGGGGGTAGTGTACCGCACGTGAAGGACAAAAAGTGCGACCAGGACGCGTGGACCGTTAGTTCATCGGAAGTAGTAGTTTTCTTCACTGGTATGTTAAGGGGATGTTTGATTTGTGACTATGGTTATCACATGTTGCCACACCTAAGGTTAGGCAACTTTGACCAACTTAGGAGGGTGTTTGGTTCAAGCCTTACCTTAGGAAATATACTTTTTGACACACTAGGGCCCCACATGACATACACTCAAAAAGTGTGGCAAGATTCCCTTAGGCTTGCCAACTTGTGTCTCTCATTTTGAAGAACTAACCTTAGGCAAGTGTGGCAAAATTTGTGTGGCAAAATGTGGCATTCCTAGGCCTAGAGCCAAACAGCCCCTAAATAAAGAGTTTCGTTTTGTACTTACACAATTTAAAATGATTGTTATGGAGAGAATAAGAAAACCACTCTGCTATGTATTAGTAGTATACACGAGTACTATATGGACGCAACTTCATTGACTTAGTGCACCTGCCTTTGGGTGTATGACAGGTGGGCCCAAAATGTGGCTGGCCCACCTGTCATACAGCCAAAGGCAGGTGCAGTTAAGGCATCGGAGCTCAGTCCGTAATATAGTATATATGTAGTACACTATATAGGCCCAGTTCTTTTGCCAGAATCTGGGGATTCTCCCAGAATCCGACCCCCTACCAGCCTTCTCCCAGAATATTTGAGCCCCATTTGTTTTACAATCCTATCTAATTAGACCGTAACTAGATAGGATTATAAAACAAATGAGGCTCAAAGATTCTCGGAGAAGCTGGGTAGGGGTCGGATTCTGGGAGAATCCCCAGATTCTGGCAAAAGAACTGGGCCATAAGCTGGAGCATCAGCGCTTGTTCGCTAGGGTTTGCACTCTCCACACTCTCGCCGCACTACATATATATACACGCTGGAGGCTCAGCGTTCCTTTGCTAGGGTTTGCTATATTCACAGTCTCTCACCCTCTTCACCAGATCTAAGCAAGACTATGTTGTGTCCTCTGTCTCTCTCATCCCCCCCTCACAGCTGGCGAATGAGGCATCCATATCTCATCGCACCGGGAAGGGGAGGAGGTGCAGTGTTCACTCTATCGCCTTCGGCGAGGGAGGCAATCCACTGCTGGCTGTGCTTTTCTCTTTCACCCAGCGCCTGTGCGGGAGGGCCACCTACCCCTTCTTCCTCGCTATCGTACATAGTATGGGAAGATCCAGCCTCTCGCCGCACGCCTTGCCACATCCCGACGACCCTAAGGTATAAGTTTCTTTGAAACCGTCATTGCTCTAGCTTCATGCAAATCTTTTTTGATTCTATATTCGAATCTAGGTATTGGTTCAAAGAGGAAAGAAGGGTGCGGTGGGGTGGAGCATGAATCTAGGACGTGGTTCAATGAGGAAAGGAGAGAGGGAAAGTAGTTAGACTATTTATCCAGCCGCTTTGTTGGTCGAAAAGGGAAAAAGGGGGGTAACCCAGTACACCCATCTGTAAGGAACCGATCACTTTGTTGAAAAGGGAAAGAAACTGGGGGGGTCGGGTAGTTTGTGCAGGACTAGATTTGATGCCCTCGCATAGGAAAAAGTTTCAAAGAGAACAAATATGGGACCAACGTAGATATGTTGCTTGGCTACATACTCTGCATCACCCATTTATACGTGTAGACGCACATGGTGCCAACATGTCCCATGTCCCATGTCATGTCCCATACAACTACTTTGCTGTTGTTAATCTAAGAATGCTGCTAGAAAATTGAAGCAATGCCACTGTTAAAAGTAAATTACATTCTTAAAGAATGTTGTTTTAAGAGAATGTCTCTGTTAATATGAATCAATGCAACCATTTTAGAAATGCTACTATGCTACTTTGTTTTCCATCAAGATAAGTTAGATGCATCTTTTTGTCGTTGTTTGTTTCATCCTCCTTTATTGGCCAGTAATTGTTTCCTTTTTTGCCTCTGTTAAAACAGGGATATCTATTCAACGTGTTGCCTAGCAAACTTAAACGTCACACCGACAACTTTGCTTGATTTTAGTGCAACTGCACAAAATGAGATTGGATTTCCTATTCGGGTTGGCAGATTCGTAGGTGATCTTGTGTGCGTCATGACAGGTTGGTACTTGCCTTCATCCACATGATCGTGCAGTGTGTTTTGAGATGTTGTGCTACTTGTATTGGTACTATTTTAAATAAATGTTGAATTGAAGCTATTGTATTGCTCTCTTTTACCATTAAGTAGTGAAAAAAAATGGTACCAACCCAGACATGATGCGTGTTGCTTTGTTATAACAAATGATCGGTCACTCCTCGTCAACCTTGTTCTTAATGGTATTGCTAGGTTTTTAAAAACAACCTTGAATAAGACCAACATTATGGACTACTACTCGCTGAAGTACTTCGCTTTCAAGTAGACAGACAGAGAGCACTTTTTTCATTGAGAATAAGTCCTTCCCTTTTGTGTGAATTCCCCAGTGGCGAATTAACAACTTGTGGGGCTCAAGTCGCTTCCTAAGATGCATTTCACACCTGACTCAACTCCCACGCCTAAAATGTCTCCAGGTAAACGTTTTTCTGCTTGTCTAGTAATTTGGTGAATCTACGGCCACTAATGCCATTCAGAGACTCTTGGCCATTTCGGCTTTCGCACCATATGATCCCTGCTCATCTGCCCACAACAAAACGGATTTTTTTATTTTCAATTGCGTGGGCGATAATAGCTCCTCCGCATCCCAAGCGCGCTGCCCACTCTGCATCACCCCCTTTATAAGTAGATGGAAGCACATGGTGTTGTTGCGCCCACTCTCCCCTGAAACTGTTTATGCTTTTTCTTAATCTAATGCTGATGGTAAAATTGAGCAATGCCACTCTCTGAATTAACTACTAAACTGTTTTAAGAGAATTTCTCTGTTAATATGAATCAATGCAACCATTTAGAAATGCTACTATCATATATTGTGTTTTCCATCAAAATAAGGTAGATGCTTCTTTTTGTGGCCGTGCTACCTCTTGAGCATGCGTTGGTTTTTCCCTTGAAGAGGAAAGGGTGATGCAGCAAAGTAGCGTAAGTATTTCCCTCAGTTTTGAGAACCAAGGTATCAATCTAGTAGGAGGCTCCTCAAAAGTCCGACGCACCTACACAAACAAACAAGAACCTCGCAACCAACGCGATAAAGGGGTTGTCAATCCCTTCACGGTAACTTGCTAAAGTGAGATCTGATAGAGATAATATGATAAGATAAATATTTTTGGTATTTTTATGATATAGATTGGAAAGTAAAAGATGCAAATAAAAGTAGATGTAAAACTTATATGATAAAATATAGGCCCAGGGGCCATAGGTTTCACTAGTGGCTTCTCTCAAGATAGCATAATTATTACGGTGGGTGAACAAATTACTGTCAAGCAATTGATAGAAAAGTGCATAGTTATGAGAATATCTAGGCATGATCATGTATATAGGCATCACGTCCGCAACAAGTAGATCGACTCCTGCCTGCATCTACTACTATTACTCCACACATCGACCGACTCCTGCCTGCATCTAGAGTATTAAGTTCATAAGAACAGAGTAACACATTACGCAAGATGACATGATGTAGAGGGATAAACTCATGCAATTGATATAAACCCCATCTTTTTATCCTCGATGGAAACAATACAATACGTGTTGTTTCCCCTACTATCACTGGGATCGAGCACCGCAAGATTGAACCCAAAGCTAAGCACTTCTCCCATGGCAAGAAAGATCAATCTAGTAGGCCAAACCAAACTGATAATTCTAAGAGACTTGCAAAGATAAACAATCATACATAAAAGAATTCAGAGGAGATTCAAATATTTCTCATAGATAAACTTGATCATAAACCCACAATTCATCGGATCTCGACAAACACACCGCAAAAAGAGTTACATCAAATAGATCTCCAAGAAGAGAAGGAGAACTTTGTATTGAGATTCAAAGAGAGAGAAGAAGCCATCTAGCTAATAACTATGGACCCGAAGGTCTGTGGTAAACTACTCACAACTCATCGGAGAGGCCTTGGTGGTGATAGAGAGGCCCTCCGTGGTCGATTCCCCCTCTGGCGGAGCGCCGACAAAGGCTCCAAGATGGGATCTCGCGGATACAGAAGGTTGTGGCGGTGGAAATAATTTCTCGTGGTGCTCTTGGATATTTTCGGGGTACGTAGATATATATATGCGAAGGAAGTCGGTTAGGGGAGCCATGAGGGGCCCACGAGGTAGGGTGGCGCGCCCACCCTTACTGGGTGCGCTGGCCACTCTCGTGGCCGCCTCGGCTGCTTCTTGACGTCCACTCCAAGTCTCCTGGATTGCGTTTGTTCCAAAAAGATCGCTCCCGAAGGTTTCCTTCCATTTGGACTCCATTTGATATTCCTTTCCTTTGATATACTGAAATAGGCAAAAAAACAGCAATTCGGTCTGGGCCTCCGGTTAGTATGTTAGTCCCAAAAATGATATAAAAGTGTAAAGTAAAGCCCATAAATATCCAAAATAGGTAATATAATAGCATGGAACAATCAAAAATTATAGATACGTTGGAGACGTATCAGCATCCCCAAGCTTAATTCCTGCACGTCCTCGAGTAGGTAAATGATAAAAACAGAATTTTTGATGTGGAATGCTACCTAGCATAATTCTCAATGTAATTCTCTTTATTGTGGCATGATTGTTCAGATCCAAATGATTCAAGATAAAAGCTTATAAAACATAAAAATAGTAATACTTCAAAGCATACTAGCAAATAATCATGTCCTATCAAAATAGCATAGCCAAAGAAATCTCATCCCTACAAAATCATATAGTTAGGCCATGCTTCATCTCTATTACACAAAATACTCCCCTTATGCATAACCCCGATGACGATACGAGCAATTGGTTCATACTTTTTAACGTGCTTTAGCCTTTTCAATTCTTACGCAATACATGAGTGCAAGCCATGGACATAGCAATATGTGTGGTATATGGTGGTGGTTATGAAGACAAAGAGGGAGAAGATAGTCTCACATCAACTAGGCGTATCAACAGGCTATGGAGATGCCCATTAATAGATACCAATGTGAGTGAGTAGGGATTGCCATGCAACAGATGCACTAGAGCTATAAATATATGAAATCTCAACAAAAGAAACTAAGTGGGTGTGCATCCAACTTGCTTGCTCACGAAGACCTAGGGCATTTTGAGGAAGCCCATCATTGGAATATACAAGCCAAGTTCTATAATGAAAAATTCCCACTAGTATATGAAAGCGACAACATAAGAGACTCTCTATCATGAAGATCATGGTGCTACTTTGAAGAACAAGTGTGGTAAAAGAGATAGTAGCATTGTCCCTTCTCTCTTTTTCTCTCATTTTTTTTTATTTTGGTGGGCTTCTTTGGCCTATTTTTTTCATGGGCTTCTTTGGCCTCTTTTATTTTTATAAAATCCGAAGTCTCATCCCGACTTGTGGGGGAATCATAGTCTTCATCATCCTTTCCTCACTTGGGACAATGCTCTAATAATGAAGATCATCACACTTTTATTGCTTTAGAACTCAAGAATTACAACTCAATACTTAGAACAAAATATGACTCTATGTGGATGCCTCTAGCGGTGTATCGGGATATGCAATGAATCAAGAGTGACATGTATGGAAGAATTATGAAGGTAGCCTATGAAAATGACAACATAGGAGACTCTCTATCATGAAGATCATGGTGCTATTTTGAAGAACAAGTGTGGAAAAAGAGATAGTAGCATTGTTCCTTCTCTCTTTTTCTCTCATTTTATTTTTATTTATTTTTTTTCTTTTTTTTCTTTTTTTCTTCTCTTTGGCCTCTTTTTTTTTCTTTTTGGCCTTTCTCAATTTTTTCTTTTCTCATTTTTTTTCTTTTTGTAAATTCCGAAGTCTCATACCGACTTGTGGGGGAATCATAGCCTTCATCATCCTTTCCTCACTAGGACAATGCTCTAATAATGAATATCATCATAGTTTTATGGATTTACAACTCAAGAATTACAACTCAAAGCTAGAACAAGATATGACTCTATGTGAATGCCTCCGGCGGTGTACCGGGATATGCAATGAATCAAGAGCGACATGTATGAAAATTATGAAGGTGGCCTTTGCCACAAATACGATGTCAACTACATGATCATGCAAAGAGCAATATGACAATGATGGAGCGTGTCATAATAAACGGAATGGTGGAAAGTTGCATGGCAATATATCTCGGAATGGCTATGGAAATGCCATAATAGGTAGGTATGGTGGCTGTTTTGAGGAAGGTAAATAATGGGTTCATAATACCAGCGAAAGTTGCGCGGCATAATAGAGGCTAGCAAAGTGGAAGGGTAAGTGTGCGTATATCCATGGACTCACATTAGTCATAAAGAACTCATATACTTATTGCAAAAATTTATTAGCCCTCAAAGCAAAGTACTACTATGCATGCCCCGAGAGGGATAGATTGGTAGGAGAAGAACATCGCTCGTCCCCAACTGCCACTCATAAGGAAAGCACTCAAAGAGCACCCCATGGAACAAATTTGTCACACAACTTTTACCATACATGCATGCTACGGGACTTGCCAACTTCAACACAAGTATTTCTCAATTTCATAATTACCCGACTAGCATGACTCTAACATTATTACCTTTATATCTCAAAAAATTATCAAGCATCAAATTGATCATAGTTTTTAATGCACTTTCTATGATAGTTTTTATTATACCCAACTTGGATGCTCATCATTCTAGGACCAAATTTATAACCATAGCAAATACCATGCTGTTCTAAAAGACTCTCAAAATAATATAAGTGAAGCATGAGAGATCAACAATTTCTTCAAAATAAAGCCACCGCCATGCTCTAAAAAATATAAGTGAAGCACAAAGAGCAAAACTATCTAGCTCAAAAGATATAAGTGAAGCACATAGAGTATTCTAGTAAATTCTAGATCATGTGGGTTACTCCCAAGAGGTGTGTACAGCAAGGATGATTGTGGTAAACTAAAAAGCAAAGACTCATATCATACAATACGCTCCAAGCAAAACACATATCATGTGGTAAATAAAAATATAGCTCCAAGTAAAGTTACCGATAAACGAAGACGAAAGAGGGGATGCCTTCCGGGGCATCCCCAAGCTTAGGCTTTTGGTTGTCCTTGAATATCTTGGGGTTCCATGGGCATCCCCAAGCTTAGGCTTTTGCCACTCCTTATTCCATAGTCCATCAAATCTTTACCCAAAACTTGAAAACTTCACAACACAAAACTCAACAGGAAATCTTATAAGCTCCGTTAGTGCAAGAAAGAAAAACCACCACATAAGGTACTGTAATGAACTCATTCTTTATTTATATTGGTGTTAAACCTACTGTATTCCAACTTCTCTATGGTTCATACCCCCTGATACTAGCCATAGATGCATCAAAATAAGCAAACAACACACGAAAAACAGAATCTGTCAAAAACAGAACAGTCTGTAGAAATCTGTAACTTTCGAATACTTATGAAACTCAAAAGCTCCTACAAAAATAGGACGTCCTAGGTAATTTGTCTATTGATCTACAGCAAAAAGAATCAACACAAAATCACGTTTCTGTGATTTACTGAATTGTTTCTCGTGCACGCAAAGTTTCTGTTTTTCAGCAGAATGAAATTAACTTTCACCCAAGGTTATCCTATAGGTTCTACTTAGCACAAACACTAATTAAAACATGAAAACACATTTAACCAGAGACTAAATAAATTATTTATTACTAAACAGAACAAAAATCAAGGAACAAAAATAAAATTGGGTTGCCTCCCAACAAGCACTATCGTTTAACGCCCCTAGCTAGGCATAAAAGCGAGAATAGATCTAAGTGTTGCCATATTTGGCATTCAATTTATAAGTGGCTCGCATAATAGATTCATAAGGTAATTTAACTTTCTTTCTAGGGAAGTGTTCCATGCCTTTCCTCAACAGAAATTGGAATCTAATATTCCCTTCCTTCATATCAATAATTGCACCAATCATTCTAAGAAAAGGCCTACCAAGAATAATAGGACACAATAGATTGCAATCAATATCAAGAACGATAAAATCTACGGGCACATAATTCCTATTTGCAACAATAAGAACATCATTAATCCTTCCCATAGGTTTCTTAATGGTGGAATCCGCAAGGTGCAAATTTAAAGAGCAATCATCAAATTCATGGAAGCCTAGCACATCACATAAAGTTTTCGGAATCGTGGAAACACTAGCACCAAAATCACAAAGCATAGCATTCATGATCTTTTATTTTAATTTTTATTGTAGGTTCCCACTCATCATAAAGTTTTCTAGGTATAGAAACTTCCAAATTAAGTTTTTCCTCATAAGATTGCATCAAGGCATCAACGATATGTTTAGTAAAAGCTTTATTTTGGCTATATGCATGTGGAGAATCCAACACAGATTGCAACAAGGAAATACAATCTATTAAAGAGCAATTATCATAATTAAATTCCTTGAAATCCAAAGTGGTGGGTTCATTACTATGTAAAGTTTTAATTTCTCCAATCCCACTTTTACCAATTTTAGCATCAAGATCAAAATACTCCAAATCATCAAAATGCTTCTTAACTAAAGTTGATTTACTTCCAATCCCATCATTTTCAAGATTCATACTGCAAAACAAGGATTTTATAGGGGACACATCAATAACTTTTAGATCTTCATCATTATTTTCTCCTAACCCTTCTGGTTTGGCAGCCATCTTATTAACTAAGGTGGCTTGCTTATCAGAAATTTGGGCTAAGGATTTTTCGATATGGGCAATTTGAGCATTTAAACCATGAAATTACATAGATAAATCATCAAGCTCTTTATTCATGAAACCCGGAAAATTCTTTTGCTCTTTAAGCTCATTTCTAAAGAAATTATTATGCTCAAATTGTAAAGTCATAAAGCTTCTAATATTTGATTCAATCTCCTCTAACCTTTTAAGGTGAAGATCAAGGTTCCTAGGCAAAGCCATAAGGGCAAACGAACAAACAATAGACAAGAGAAATGGGAAAGAGAGGGCGAATAAAATGGCAAAGGTGAAGTGGGGGAGAGGAAAACGAGAGGCAAATGGCAAATAATGTAATGCGAGAGAGATGAGTTTGTGATGGGTACTTGGTATGTCTTGACTTGAGCGAAGACCTCCCCGGCAACAGCGCTAGAAATCCTTCTTGCTACCTCTTGAGCATGCGTTGGTTTTTCCCTTGAAGAGGAAAGGGTGATGCAGCAAAGTAGCGTAAGTATTTCCCTCAGTTTTGAGAACCAAGGTATCAATCCAGTAGGAGGCTCCTCAAAAGTCCCACGCACCTACACAAACAAACAAGAACCTCGCAACCAACGCGATAAAGGGGTTGCCAATCCCTTCACGGTAACTTGCGGAAGTGAGATCTGATAGAGATAATATAATAAGATAAATATTTTTGGTATTTTTATGATATAGATTGGAAAGTAAAAGATGCAAATAAAAGTAGATTGAAAACTTATAAGATAAAAGATAGACCCGGGGGCCATAGGTTTCACTAGTGGCTTCTCTCAAGATAGCATAATTATTACGGTGGGTGAACAAATTACTGTCGAGCAATTGATAGAAAAGTGCATAGTTGTGAGATTATCTAGGCATGATCATGTATATAGGCATCACATCTGCAACAAGTAGACGGACTCATGCCTGCATCTACTACTATTACTCCACACATCGACTGACTCCTGCTTGCATCTAGAGTATTAAGTTCATAAGAACAGAGTAACGCATTAAGCAAGATGACATGATGTAGAGGGATAAACTCATGCAATATGATATAAACCCCATCTTTTTATCCTCGATGGCAACAATACAATATGTGTCGTTTCCCCTACTGTCACTGGGATCGAGCACCGCAAGATTGAACCCAAAGCTAAGCACTTCTCCCATGGCAAGAAAGATCAATCTAGTAGGCCAAACCAAACTAATAATTCGAAGAGACTTGCAAAGATAACCAATCATACATAAACGAATTCAGAGGAGATTCAAATATTTCTCATAGATAAACTTGATCATAAGCCCACAATTCATCGGATCTCAACAAACACACCGCAAAAAGAGTTACATCGAATAGATCTCCAAGAAGAGGAAGGAGAACTTTGTATTGAGATTCAAAGAGAGAGAAGAAGCCATCTAGCTAATAACTATGGACCCGAAGGTCTGTGGTAAACTACTCACAACTCATCGGAGAGGCCTTGGTTGTGATGGAGAGCCCCTCCATGGTCGATTCCCCCTCCGGTGGAGCGCCGGCGAAAGCTCCGAGATGGGATCTCACGGATACAGAAGGTTGCGGCGGTGGAAATAATTTCTCGTGGTGCTCCTGGATGTTTTTGGGGTACGTAGATATATATAAGCGAAGGAAGTCGGTCAGGGGAGCCATGAGGGGCCCACGAGGTAGGGGGCACGCCCACCCTTACTAGTCGTGCGGGCCACCCTCGTGGCCGCCTCGGCTACTTCTTGACGTCCACTCCAAGTCTACTGGATTGCGTTTGTTCCAAAAAGATCGCTCCCGAAGGTTTCCTTCCATTTGGACTCCGTTTGATATTCCTTTCCTTCGATATACTGAAATAGGCAAAAAAACAACAATTCGGGCTAGGCCTCCAGTTAGTAGGTTGGTCCCAAAAATGATATAAAAGTGTAAAGTAAAGCCCATAAACATCCAAAACAGGTAATATAATAGCATGGAACAATAAAAAATTATAGATACGTTGGAGACGTATCAGGCTGCATGTTTCATCCTCCTTTATTGGCAGTAATTGTTTCCTTTTTTCCCTCTGTTAAGTCAGGGATATCTATTCAACTTGTTGCTATAGCAAACTTCAGTGTCACACCGGCGACTTTGCTTGATTTTAGTGCAACTGCACAAAACGAGATTGGATTTCCTATTCGTGTTGGCAGATTCAGATGTGCTCTTGTGTGCGTCATGAGAGGTTGGTACTTGCTTTCATCCACATGATCGTGCAGTGTGTTTTGAGATGTTGTGCTACTTGTATTGGTACTGTTTTAAATAAATGTTGAATTGAAGCTATTGTATTGCTGTCTTTTTCCATTAAGTAGTGAACAAAAATGGGACCAACCAAGACATGATGTGTGTTGCTTTGTTACAACAAACTCTGCATCACCCCCTTTATAAGTAGATGGAAGCACATGTTGTTGTTGCGCCCACTCTCCCCTGGAACTGTTTATGCTTTATGTTAATCTAATGCCGCTGGTAAAATTAAGCAATGCCACTCTTAGAATTAACTGCTGAATCTTAGTTCAAAACTGCAACACTTGTTAGGGATTGGCGGGATTACCATTTTTGTGGCCGCATGTATCATCCTCCTTTTTTAGCCAGTAATTGATTCCTTTTTTGCCTCTGTTAAAACAGGGATATCTATTCAACTTTTCTATTACGACATTTTGCTTCGCTACGCGGAACACTTATGTTTTAGGAGTGTTTTGTGCAGTTCAACTTGAATGTCACACTAGCGACTTTGCTTAATTTTGGTGGAACTGCACAAAAGGAGATCATATATTTTCATATGTCTTGGGATTTCTTTTAGCTCCTCCTCGCAAGTTGTTTTAAATCTTGGTCAAGAAAGGTCAGTATTGACTTTCATCCACATGATGATGCAGTGTGCTTTGAGATGTTGTGCTACTTGTATTGGTTCTATTTTCGAGAAATGCTAAATTGAAGCTATTGAACTGCTGTCTTTTAGAATTAAGTGGGCAAAAATTGTTCCAACCCAGACATGATGCTTGTTTATTTGTTACAACAAAACTCTGCATCACCCCCTTTATAAGTAGATGGAAGCACATGTTGTTGTTACGCCCACTCCCCCCTCGAACTGTTTATGCTTTTTCTTAATCTAATGTCGTTGATAAAATTAAGCAATGCCATAAGATATAGAAAAGTATCATTTGTTAATCTAATGTATTAGTTAATATGAATGAATCCCACTGATTGACAATTGCTACTCTCCTGCTTTGTTTCCCATTAAGATAAGGTAGATCAGTAGATGTTTTTCTTCTGGGAGTACAAGTCATCAACCGTTATTTCTCAGTAATTGTTTCCCTTATACCTATTGTTGCCTACAGGGATATCAAAATTAAAGCCCAATTTTATTCCGACTTTGATTTTAGTTGAACTGCCCAAAAGGAGCCAATGAGTCTAAGGCAAAATGCTGCATTAGTGGCTCCAGTTGGTCTTACCACTTTGCAGAAAGAAGCAATCACTGTTTGCGCTACATTACACAAGGAATGATCGAGAAGCTTTACAGAGTATTAGTAGACGTTGGTGACATGACTAGTCTGCAGAGAGCATAGGAAACTCTACAACACATGGAGTGCACTGGGCAAAAAGTGCCCAAACAAGTACAAGAAGCCAGGATAGGACTCCAAATCTGTCAATGTCATTCTAAGCAACAATGATGGCGCATCTGCGTATGGTAATCTATTTACCGTACTTTTAGTTTATTAGTCCACCGATTGATGGGTTGAGAATGGGGCCAATATTCATGTGTGTGCTGATGTGTCTTTGTTTTCTGGCAGCATATAAATATAAAATCCATAGGGATGCTCAGCTTGATTTTAGTGGAACTGCACAAAATGTTCAGATGGTTCGTGTCCTCCATAATACTTCATCATGCACAATACATCTAATGGTTCTCTAATCATTCGTCGTCACCTTGAGCCACCGGACTATCAGATGACAAACTGATGAAAAACCCTGCCCGTTCCACAATCATAGGCATTACATATTTTGAATGGGAAAAGCTTGTCAAAGTTTAATCATTGATGTTAGCAAGAAGACATTAGTTTAATATGTTGGAATTGGAAAACCTTCTCAATTTTTGCTCTTTGATGTTAGCCAGAAGACATCCATTTGATATTTTTGAGTGGGACGCCCTTTGCTGTGAGCAAGATCGATCGTTTTTTCCTATTCTTGTCTTCAGTTCGGAAGTAAATATTTACTCTGCTGAGATGCATAGTCACATGAATGTTAACTTATGTAAGGTATTTTAAGAGTTTGTTCTGAATGTTTTCTATGTAATTCCAGGCCTTGTGAGTTTGATTGCAAAGTTGAGCTTGGAATGTTGTGGCATGCGGCATCACGAGCTGTTCACCGTTTCTCCTGATAATAATGCTTCATATTGTTTTGCATGTTGATCTAATGCTCGTGATTTTCATGTTAAGAAGATCATCATCTTCTGTTGTTTCTATGCTTAAGAAGTTCATTATCTTATGTTTCATTCATAGCCTATACGACAACTCGGGTAGGTTAGAGGTGAAACCATATGATCTTTTAACAAACTCATCATCTTAGGCCGTGATTGGATCGTCGTTTTCCAACCAAAACCGCTTGTAAAACTGACGCTTGTAAATAAAAGCAGATGGTCTCGGGCGAAGCGCATGGTTGGTCGATTTTGACTAGTAGAATATACACTGGTCTCTCAAATTACACGCGTAACCCGCCGGTTTTACTTACAGACCTCGGGCCCTCGGTTTCATTATGCCTGTATTTTATGCGTTGTTTCTGATGACGAGTAAATTGCACTTGTATCTTAATACAATTGTGAAATAAACCAGAGCTCCCAAGCGCGTGTTGGCACAGGCCCGACCAGCAACAGTAACTTTGGCAAGTCTAGATTCTCCAATAAGTAACTTTGGTGATTGCAACAGTAGCTTTGGTGTATTGGCGTGATTCTCGGAAAGCAGTCGAAGGATCATGTCGAACACAGGCAGGGAGATCATGACGGCGGCAGCGGGAGCACCGATGTCGATGGTGGGGGTGTCGCAATTCCTTTGTCTGGATCGAGAGGACTACGCACTATGGGTGATGAACATGGAGGTCGCGATGGAGGGAGCTGAGTACTGGGAAGCTGTCGACCCCGGCGGTGCCGAGTACGCAAAGGGCGCGGCAAAGTACCGGAAGGATCGTCAGGCATTAACGGCGATCTACTCCGCCATGCCGAAGGATGTGCTACAACACCTCGTCGGAAAGAACTCGGCGAAGGAGGCATGGGAGACCATCAATATCCTGCACCAGGGTCATGACCGTGTCAAGGAAGCACACCTCCAGTCCCTGATGAGAAGCTACGAGTGCCTGAAGATGGAGGAAAGTGAGACGGTTGATCAGTTTGCCTCCCGTCTCAAGACCCTCATCAACGGCATACGCATCTATGGTTCAACCCTAGAAGAAGTTGCGATCGTCCGACGATTTTTGCGTGACGCGCCGGCACGCTACATCTAGATCGTCACGTCGATTGAGCAATGTCTCGACCTGAAAACCCTCACGGTTGAGGATCTCGTCGAAAGGTTCAAGGCCCATGACGAGAGAATTCGTCTCAGTTTCGGCGACACGGAGGCGAGTGAGCACCTGATGCTGACAATGGCGCAATGGATCGCCCTGTCGAAAGAAAAGCAAGGAGGATCCACGAGCAGTGGCAAGAAGAAGGGGAAGCAGCGCTTGGCGAGAAAGAACTTCGCCGACTCGGACGACGAGGATGCGCCTGCACCACCGAGGAGTAAGTTTGACATCAGAAAAGTGAAGTGTCATAAGTGTGGCCTCCTCGGTCACTTCAAGGCTAACTGCGAGAAAGCACCGAAGAAACAGGCGCTCATGGCCGAGGAAGGAGACGATGGGGATATGATGCTGATGTGCGAGCTAGTGGACGAAGAAGATCCAGATGATCTTGGTCAGCTGGACACATGTCCGGTGAGTGCATCCGCGCCAGTAAACCCGGGCGATGTCGTGGCGCCAGAAGACCAGGACACAAGGCGTGATGGTGTGGTCGCGCTAGAAGCGGGCGAAGACGTGACACCAGAAGATCATGGCACAAGGCATGATGGTGTGGTCACGCCAGTAAATACAGGCGAGCTTGTGGAGCTAGAAGACCACGACACATGGCATGATTATGTGCTCGTGCTAGAAGACGGTGAAGAGGTGTCGCTAGAAGAACACAACGCGAGTCATGATGAAGTGGTCATCGCAGAAGAATGCAACATGCGGCAAGCTACACTCGGGCCAGACAAGCATGACACATACACGGTGTCAAGTGGTGCAATGAACAGCATGAATGCCGCATGCGGCAAGTGCGTGCCAGGAGTGCCAGGAGACCAAGACACGAGTGGTGATGCATCAGCTTCAGCCAGTCCATGTGTAAAGAAAGTCGTGGGTGCCGCATACAAGAAGGTGGCCGACGAGGGGCTATGCATGTACGTAGGCAGCAGGGGTGACGGGGCCGCTTTACGGCCTTGTGCTGCTACACATTGTCCAGAAGGAGCTGGGCAGTACATGCTGCATGCAGCAGCTCCACCGTGGAACTCACCACTACGTGGAGGCCTAGTGGAAGTTCTAGATGATGGGAACAATGCAGAAAAAGGTGACGGACAGCGGCGATGCAGTCCAGCAAACAGCAGGCTTGGAAGCCTAGTAGAAGAAGCAAAATTGCCAGCAACAGTAACTTTGGCAAGTCTAGATTCTCCAATAGCACACGAACGACGCGTGTTTGATCTCTCTCCAGAAGAAGCACCTCAAATAAATTCAGTGAAGATGAAAAATAAAGGGTAACGATGTTTCCACATCGAGGAACCGGAAAATTTTGAAGATGCAAAGACAGAAGAGTGTTGGCGCCGTGCTATGGATGAAGAGTTGGGGTCGATCTGAGACAACAAAGTATGGGAGCTCGTGGATCTTCCCAACGGACATAGTGCCATAGAGCTCAAGTGGGTGTACAAAGTCAAGAAGGATGCCAAAGGGAACTTGGTGAAGCATAAAGCAAGGCTCGTGGCTAAACCAAACGTGCAAGAGCAAGATGTGGACTTTGAAAAAGTGTTCGCTCCAGTTGCAAGGATGGACACAGTGAGGCTACTTATAGCTCTCGCAGCTCAAGAATCTTGAAGGATACATCATATGGATGTGAAGTCCGCGTTCTTGGCCGGTGAGTTAGAAGAAGAAGTATACGCGAAGCAACCACCTGGGTACATTAAAGAAGGAGAGAAACACAAAGTATTGAAGCTACAGAACGTGTTGTACGGGCTACGACAAGCTCCTAGGGCATGGGACATCAAGCTTGACCGTACATTGATTTCTCTCAGGTTTGAGAAAGCCCCACTAAAGCATGCTATGTACAAGCGAGGTGAAGGCAAGGATCATCTCTTAGTGGGTATCTATGTGGATGATATGCTGATAACTGGAGCAGACGAAGAGGTGATTGCAAACTTCAAGCTACAAATGAAGGAGCTATTCAAGATGACTGATCTAGGGCTCTTGAGTTACTACCTTGGGATCGAGGTACAACAAAAGCCGGAAGGGATCACAATATGCCAGGAGGCATATGCAAAGAAGGTACTTGAAAGCTGTGGCATGAAGGATTGCACTCCAAGCCATGTTCCGATGAAGCCCCATCTTATGCTAAGCAAGAAAAGTGAAGCACCCGCGGTTAATGCAACGAAGTATAGAAGTGTGGTCCGAAAGCTGAGGTATCTCGCGAATACAAGACCGGACTTGGCCTATTCCGTTGGCATAGTGAGTCGCTTCATGGAAACACCCATGATGGAGCATTGGGCAGCTGTGGAAAATATACTCAGGTACATCAAAGGGACAACAAACTTCGGTTGTGTATCTTTGAGAGAGAAGAAGGAGATGGTGGAGCTACTTGGCTATAGTGATAGCGACATGGCAGGAAATGTGGATGGCCGTAAAAGTACCTCGGGCATGGCATATTTCCTGGGAGGTAGCATAGTGAGTTGGCTATCACAAAAGCAGAAGGTGGTCGCATAATCATCTCGTGAAGCGGAGTATATTGCAGCTGCAACCGCGGTGTGTCAAGGTGTGTGCCTTGGAAGGCTACTCGATGACCTCACAGATAAGGAACCCGAACGAGTGGTGCTCAACGTTGACGACAAGTATACAATCTCTCTGTGGAAGAATCCAGTGTGTCATCATGGAAGATGGAAGCACATCGATACGAGGTATCGGTACCTAAGGGAGTGCGTGGGAGAAAGCAAGATTGACGTCAACTACGTTTGCACCAATGACCAGCTTGCAGATATCCTAACCAGGTCTTTGGGACGGCAGAAGTTCGTGAAGATGCGGCGAAGGATCGGCGTCCAAGCTGTGATGTGAGGACATCCTGTTTAGGGGGTGATTGTTGGAATTAACCACGATCGGTGGCCTTGTCCGGCTCGGACAGGTGCAACATATATATATATATATATATATATATATATATATATATATATATACACACACACACACATATATATAGGGTGGGTCTATTATGATAACACCCCTTAAGATCTTATTATGCACACCGCTTTCTTATTCTGCTAACACCCCACCTAACCGACACCGACCTGACGTCACATCTGAACCGCACAGAAAAAAAAACCACCCCACCGGTCCACCTCCCCCACTCCTCCCCCGATCCCCTCCACCTTCCTCCTTCCATGCCCCAGCCCCGATCCACCAACCCACCACCGCGCCCCCCGCCCCGATCCAACTCACGGCCAGCGCCGCCCCGCCTACTCCTCCTCCAGGCCGGCGCTGCCCCGCCTCCTCCTCCTCACGGCCCGCGCCGCGCCGCCCCATCCTCCTCCAGGACGGTGCCACCCCGCCTCCTCCTCCTCCAGGCCGGCGCTGCCCCACCTCCTCCTCCAGCCCGTCGCGGCCCCGCCTCCTCCTCCTCCTCCCGCTCGGATCCCACAGTGATCCGGCCGCCACAAGCCCCGAACGCGGCCATCCCCACCAGATCCGGCGGCCACCGGCCTGGGCACGGCCAATAGCATCGGACGGTGGCCACCGGCCTGGGCACGGCCAATAGCACCGGATCCGGCGCCGCCACCGAAGCCACACAGGCCATCTACGCGCGAGCATCTCCGGCGTTGGGGCGTGCTGGGAACCGCCACGCCTTGCTCCTCCAACATGCCAGAGACGCGAAGGAGAGGATCCCCTGACCCCCCTGCCAACCGTCACAGCATGCGACCTCCTCTTCCTTCGAGCTCGTCGGCCCCCTCATCTCCTACAACCATGAAGTCCGACGACCACCGCCGTGCAGCTCGGACAAGTGGGCAAACGCAATGAAGTTCCTTGCTCGTGCGTGTGTTGTTCGATGGATACAAGTGCACTGCAGCTCCTCCGAGGTGGGGAGGCGGCAATGACTCTCATTTTTTAGCCCCCGACGAGCTGCCCCTCCTCCATTTGTAGCCCAACCGCCCCGGCCTTGCAGTGCACCGGCGCGTGCAATGCTGTTTCACGTGTTGCAGAGCAGTTGCCCCTCATCCGTGCATTTTCTCTGTTCTTCTGAAGATAAATAAATGTGCAAATGCAGTCCACTATTCTTTTGCGCTTGAGGTTCATTTTACTCTCTTTTTGCAGAAAAAGATAGGCGGTGCAGTCCGCCAGCCTCCTCCCACATGCCCGCGAGTGCACTGCTATTGGGCGCCCGTGAATCAGCGGCGGATGTCGTGCAGTACGCATTAACGATAGGCGTAGCAACCATTCCAGAATTTTGGTTGTTGTTGATGTAGTGCAATGCACCTCTTCATGTAGTTTGGCTCTATTTTTTGCAGCCCACTTTTGCTAGTCTATTTTGCAACCCACTTTTGCTCGTCCCGACCAGTCGACGGGGCTCCTGTCCGACCACTTAAGATACTTTTGAAGTTCTGTAATCATGGTCGTGCAGTCTATCACTTTGATTCAGTATGTAAAAATGGGGAAAGAGAAACCAAGTAGTTCCTTACTCTCGACAACGGAACCTAGATTCGAGTTGTGTGCAAATTTGGAACATGAGAAAAATGTAGTCCCCTTGTTGCCAAAAAAACAGCAAAAACGTTGAATTTTTTTCATACAATTCACTCTGTTGTTGTACTGCTGGAAAAAAACATGAAGGAAATGACACTTGGGTAAAAAAAGAAGTCCACTACGAAGGACTCTTCAGTACAGTTCATTTCAAACAAAAATGCATTTAAAAAACTTTGTGGTTCCCTTACTGCAGTGCACACGAAAGTAAAATTGCATTGGGAGTTGCAGTGCACTTAGTTGTTGCGTACACACGATGATTTTAACTGTTTGATGCAGTGCGGTTTCGGTCTGAAGCAGTGCACTGATCTATCTGATGCAGCGCACTTCGTTTGTCGCGTACACACGATGATTTTCACTCCATTTTGATGCGGTGCGGTTTCGGTCTAAAGCAGTGCACTCATCTGTTTGAAGTAGTGCACTTTGTTCATCGCGTACGCATGACAATTTTCAGTCTATCAGATGCAGTGTGGTTTTCAGTCTGAAGCAGTGCACTATTTATCTCATGCAGTGCACACGATGATTTGGGTGTCGCAAAAAACAGAGTATCCGCATTTTTGTAAAATTGAAACTGCTCTTAAACCATAAAGAATTAGCAGAAGTGTTCTACATAAAAAAGTTGTGCCTCGTCAATATCTTTCCAACGGAGTATAATTTGAATCATTTCGACCAGCGGTTTGTGAAAATTTCGCCAAAAACGGCCGCTGCCACTCGTCGTCCGCTGCACGATTTTCAAAATTAACTTAAAAGCGTAAGGAATTTCAAAAATATTTCAACATATGAAAGTTGCGCCTCGTTCGTAGCTTTCCTGCCGCGTATCACACGCCTCGTTCCGACAAATGGTCCAAAAACTGGAGCGAAAACAGTACCAAAAATTTTAAAAAACTTGAAAAACAGAATTCCGCGATTTAGTAAATTTGAAACTGCTCTTAAACCGTAACGAATTAGAGAAAGATTTATATATGAAAAAGATGCGCCTCGACGATATCTATCCAACGGCATATCATTTGCTTCATTCTGACAAGCGGTTTAGAAAAAAACGTGAAAAACGCGAAAAAACGCTCGCTGCCACTCGTCATCCGCCGCACTATTTTCAAAACTGCTCTTAAACCGTGTGGAATCTCGGAAAGTATTCAACATGTCGAAGTTGCGCCTAATCCATAGCTTTCCAATGGTATATTACATGCCTCATTCCGATAAACGGTTAAAAAATTAGAGCGAAAACAGTACCGAAAAAACACCGCGTGCAATTTTTTTCGATACGAAGTTCACTAGTCTCTATTGCAGTGCTCATCGTCAAAATGATACAGTGCGATTCTGTTGAGCGTGCAGTGCCGAAGTAGTGTGCAGAATAGTTATTCTACTAATATTAGCAGAATAGACCGTCTGCATATATATATATATATGTATGTGTATATATATATATATATATATATATATATATATATATATATATATATATGCTCCTGTAAGATTCTGAATCAGAAGAAAGTAATACAAGACATAGGACCGACAAGGCCCTATTGCCATCTATCTCGTGTGTTCTCGCGTGCGCGTCTTGCCGAGAGTAGCTACATCGATCGACTCGGCAGCTGGTTATTACCTACGTGCATGTGCTAATTGTACGTTAGGATTAATCCACAGCGTGTCTACTTGCTTGTTGGGTACTAGTGTGCTACGACTCGATCGGCTGGAAAGTAATCGGCCGCACTTAGCTCGTACGTGCGTCTACCGGAAAGTACTCAACGGATTGCAACGTCGAGGTCGGGCCTGTGCTAACAGCGCGGCCTTACCGTTTCATGTCGTCTCAGTCTCTCGAAGGTGCTTATAGGTGTCCGATGATCCTGGCTTCCTGAAAGAGCAGCAGACGCTGTATCAGACCATCCGTAGGGCCCGCGAGGCCCTCTCCTTCGTCCTTCGAGTTGTTGCGCTCGTCGTGGTGCCGAGCATTGTCAACATGGTCAACGGACATGAGGATTCAGGAGATGACTTTATTTTGACTGGACGACACTAGGGACCCACTAGGGCCATAGCCATACGTACGCAAGTGCCTCTTTTTTTTTGCTTCCTCCTGGTTTCCTGACATCACGGTCCCACACCATTTGTCAACCTATGTAGTCAATAAACGAGAGAATTGCACAAGGAAAGGCCGACAGCTGGGACCAAGCAGGTCGAGTAGTATTTTTATTTTTGAGGTGTGAGCATTGCAGAGTTTTTCTTGAGCGATGTTTTCGTTGTTGTTCAGAGAAGAGCAGGGTATTAACTGGGCGGGCTATGGTCCGTCTAGTCCAGGCCAGATATCCAGCCCAGATATTAATTTTTTTCAAGCTGAAAATGGCTAGCACAGCTATACTTTTTTTAGGAATACCCAGGCAAGGTCAACTTGTTATTCTCCGCCCCGCTGGGCAGCAAATCTTTCCTAGGAGGGATGCATTAGGCTTAACTGGAAAATGGGCTTTAATAAATATTAAATGGGATGTAATTATAAAAACTGGGCAATAACTATAAAAAAATGTACCAAACACGTAATTAGTTTATAAAATATTATTTTTGGAATTTGAAAATTTTAATTTCATTAATTGTTGCACGCGCAATGTTTTGTTGGATTTTTACGTAATCCAAATTTATATTGAAATTGAATTTAATCTGACTAGAAATTTTCGGATAAAATTTTTTGTATCCCATCAAAATGTGGGAATTTTTTTTAGTTCTATTTTGAACGGTTGGTTGAAATTATTAATCGTTGTCCTTGCTAGAAAATGGGATGTACTTTTAACAAACTGTAAATGGGTTGTAGTAAATTCCATTAGAATTCAAAAATGGGATGTATATTCTTACAAATCGCAAATGGGATATAAGTTCTCTGCCACACACTTGTGGGCCTACTAAGTTGACGCGTCCCGTAAAAAAATAAGTTGACGCGTATGCAAGGCTTTGTCAACTTATAGTCAACACACGGTTCTAACAGTAGTAGCCGTTGGATGTCCATCCAATGGATGTCGTGCTTCTTCTTCAGTCTCGGATATTCTAGCTTCAGCTGCCCAAAAAATGATTGCTACCCCTGACATCTGGGGCGCGCCATTTTGGAGGCTGGCCTGTGGGCCTACTAAGTTGATGCGTACCAAGGGCTTTGTCAACTTAGTCATTATAAACGATTCTAGCTGAAGTGACCGTACGATGTCCATCCAACGGCCGTCGTGCTTCTTCAACCTTTGGTCTTCTTGCTCCGGCCACCCAAAGCAGCACCGGTCGTGCCGCCTGCTCCTGCCTCCCGTGGCTGGTTGTGGTGCCGCAGAGGCCTCACCGCCCCCTACTACTCCCACCGCTGGCCAGGTCATCCCTCTACTCACCCACACCCCCTATTATTCTGTGGCGATGGCAGCCTCATACCGCAGTCGAACCAGTGAACCCTCGTACTCCTCTCCATGTGGGCATCCAATTCCGCGTCTTCCCCGGCTCTGCGTCGTCCCCTTCCTAGGCCTCGCCGTCATCCACCGCCCTGGTGCTCTCGGTGCGGCGTGCTCAATGTGGTCAACGAACGACTTCCATCGGAAGAGTACTGTACATGGAGAGGCTGACAGCTGGGTCCACGGCTGCAGCAAGGAAATGCCTCCTTATTACGCGCAAAATAATGATTTCTCCACCTGACGCAGGGACCCACCATACGGGCTACCATATTTTGCAAAAAAAACTTTTCCCCCTGACTGCTGGGACCCAGCAGCTACATCTTCACACGCAAGGAAGTGCCTCCATATTACGGGAAAAAATGATTCGCCCCCCTGACTGTGGGACCCACCAGCTACATCTTCGCACGCAAGGAAGTGCATGACAATCGGGACCCACCCGGTCAAAGCATACGTAGCGTTGTCATTCTGGTCGCGAACGTGTACGTACATACTGGTCGATTGATCTGTCTGCAGGCTGTAGTGATGAACCGTGGACATGTAAGGAAGGTCACATGTGGTAGTAGAGGCACGCACGTGTGGTAGTAGAGGCGCGCACGTAGCATGTACACGTATGTACATCGGCCAGGGTGCAAGAAAGTAAATACGGCCACGTACGTACATATGGGCGGGGTCTCAAATGCCTACTCATGCATATGTATGGCTAGGGATCGTGTACATGGTTGTGGCTGGGTCGAAACGGATAAACTATGCCGTCCTTGTGTTCATGGGGAGGCAACGGAATGTGTCGTGTTCATCAGGAGGCAACAAAACGCGTGTTGTTCATTGGGAGCCAACCAGCTTGGACGAAACAGGCGATGGAAACGAGGCATGGCGTACCGCAGGACGGAGGAAACGGCCTTGTGTTCAACGACCGGCCACGATGGAAACGGGATCCTGTTCATCGGGAGGGGTCTGGCGTACCACAAAACGGAGGAAACGGACCTCCTATGGTCGAAACGGGGTCCTGTTGGTCGGGAGGGGTGTGGCATACCGCAAAACGGAGGAAACGGACTTGTGTTGGAGCTCTACAGTCGAAACGGGGGTCCTGTTCATCGGGAGGGGTGTGGCATACCGCAAAACGGGACTCCACGGGCTACTGTTCATCCACCGTCGATCTTGTCCAGCCTCCACGGGCTACTGTTCATCCACCGTCGACCTCCTCCAGCCTCCACATGTGACTGTTCATTCACGGGCTCCTGTTCATCCGGCCTCCACCGCTCCTCCACCGGCTACTATTCAGGTAGCCCTCTCCACGGGGTCCTGTTCAACCACCCCTCCACAGGCTACTGTTCATCCAACCCTCCACCGGCTACTATTCAACCAGCTCTCCACCAGCTACTGTTCAACTAGTCCTCCACGGGGTCTTGTTCATCCAGCCCTCCACGGGATCCTGTTCATCTAGCCCTCCACGGGGTCCTGTTCATCCACCGGCTCGATCAACCGGGGTACTGTTAATCCAATGGCAATGGCCTCTACTATCACGGGTTCCTGTTCATCTAACCCCCACCGTGAACTGTTCATCCAAACCCCCCAACAACGCTCACTGTTCATCCAGAGGCAGCATCTATCGGCTTCAGTTAGCAGCAGTAGCGAAGGAAGCACTCGATCGGGTTCAGTTAACAGCCACCGATCGATCGCTCGGGTTCAGTAACACGTAGCCTGTAGTGCAATCGCTCGGGTTCAGTTAGAGCCCAACGGCTCGCTCGGGTTCAATTAGAGCCCAACACCTCACACACACACGCGTACGTACGAGAGAAACACGCATCGCTCGGCCCCCGACCAGCCACCGTAACTGGGAACTCCTCGATATTTTCCTCGCCCTCCACTACTAGGGAAAACCCTAGTAGTAGCGCGGGATGCAGTGCTACTAGTAAGGCACTACAGCTAAAGGTTAGCAGTAGCGTGGGTTGGACCACCCTACTGCTATATCGACTTAGTAGTAGCACTTTGTAGTATGAGCTCTACTGGTAATTAGTAGTAGTGCTTCTCCTAGCACGCGCTACTACTATTATTCCGTATTTCTTTTTTATTTCATGTTGTGTTCATACACCTTTATACAAGTTTTCATGCCGCAGCAATTTAGAGAATGATTTTACATCATAATGAGTTATTACATCACTGGGAGAAAGAACCATGGACCAGTTTCAAGTGGATGAACATCCACTTGAAACTAATCCGCGGTTCTTTCACCCAATGATATAATATATCATCATCATCATCATATCATTAACAACTTATCATCATAATACATCGTTGTCATATAACACCTCCTCATGATTATCGTTTTCATCAATGAGACATCACATACAAGTTTTTCACTAGACATAATCACAACTACTCATAATCATCAACTCTCATAAACATATTGTACCTCATAGGACTCACTACATTCTCTTAGGACCTACTATATTATCTTAGGTAAAATCGCATAAAACAAGATAGCCCCTGACTCTCCATTATGGAGAATGCAGATTATCCTGTCTCCAATTCTTGCCTTTCGCACAATGTTGCTTCCAAGAACCTCCTTACGACTGTCCATACATTTTTTCCATTCTTTGATTATCATGTGTTCATCGATTTTAGAAATCCGGTATGGACAGGTGAGATTCGTAGGGCGACCTGGCTCTATGTTCAAAACATCAAGGCGACCATTCTGATTCATCAAATGAGGCACACAATCCATCGGGATTTTCTGTTGAAAAACATAGTAATAACTTCGTAGTTAGCAATGTAGTTCCGTTTTAGAAGTATGCAAAAGATGCACGGATGTTATAATGGTAAAAGATCTTACTAGGATATCTCCATGGAAGTTATCGTGGTTCAACACGTGCACTAGTGGCACGTATTGACCATAATTTGGAGGAGTTCGATAAAAGGCATTGTAATTCTCAAGATCAGTACAATATACGACCAGATGACTTTTCTCCTGATAAGTTAACTCAGAGCCATCGGTGTAGTTGGTTCTGTCTACCATCTTCCGCACATTCTTTGAAGAATGAAAGTAAGCTATCAATGGAAATAAGATGTCACTATTTTGAAATAAACAATATAAATTACTTAATAACTATGTTTGAGGAACTCACATAGCGGTAGAATTGGAAGTGTATCAATGAGGACCCAAATGTCCAAATTGTCTTGGTCGATGTCAGGATCACCAAGATCCATGGTGACAAACATACCCTCTTGAAAACCATACATCTTGCAAAGTGCTTCCCAACCTGGGCAACCAAAATGGGATACGCTCTCAGAATTGTATAGATTTACCTCAAAATCCATACCATGATGGGTCCTTAGGTTAATTTTCTTTGTTTCATTCCTCTCATGATCTTCAAAACCATCCTCTCCAAGACATAGCGTCTTGCATGGCATGGGATAAGGTAGTCGAATTGTAAAAGACGAAAATTACACGTTGAAGTAGTAGAAGTCGAGCTTAATTACGAAAAAAAACACTTTGCATCGTAGCTTACCGTATCACAATCGAAGGCCTCCTCGAGCTTAATGACGAAGCACCGACCTTCGTCTAGGTGAGGCCTGTCGCAGAAACCCCGGTTGTCGCCGCACCAGGAGCACTCCCCGGGACCTTCTTCGTCCGACGGCATTACCTATGTTCATAATTCAAAGATTAAACTTGTACAATTAAAACACTCAGCTTGTTCATTATTCATCATGGGTTGACTATCGGTTTGTCGAGTCTTCTCTTGAAAACTCTCATATATGGTGGAGACTCTCCCTCACTGATTCCTCTCTAACATTTGCGACCGTCGGTGATGGTCGTTAGTCCTCCTTCCCCTAGTGCATAACAAAGTTCTAGCACCCGGAGAAGAAGGAGAAACGACCCCCACAACAACAGTCGGGATTCTTTGGCCTCGACAGACTTAAAGTCAACCCGAAATATTGTTTAATTATCTTTCTAGAAAATCCAGGCCACTCGATATTTCCTACATATTCTAGCACAAGTCATGTCAAAATTCACGGAAAATTTCGGCATGACCTTTGCTAAAACAGGACATATCGAGCGCCTGAAATTTGCCGGAACGGAAATTAATCAACACTCTGGCAAAACACAGGCCACTCGGAGGTGTAACCTGAACATGACCGGCCACTTGGCCAACCACATATCCTATTTGAGCAACACAAGATATACCTATTTTTATCTACATCATATCTTATAGGACTCATATTGACATGGAGATTTGGCTGGTCTCACCTCGAGGTCGGAGGGGATCGGTGACGGGGACGACATTGGGGATGATGGAGGGGCTCCTTGATTTCTGCAAAAGCAAAAACCCTATAAGTTATCACTAATACGGGAATAATTACTTAAACTAAAAAAAATAACAACAAATGTGACATGTTCAACTAGTTCTATTAATTCAACTAGTTCTTACTAAATATAAACTTACTATAAATAGAAATAAACTAGTTCTTTCTAAAAATAAACTAGTTCAACTAGTTATATTAATTTTCTTACTAAAAATACATTAGTTCTATTAATTCAACTAGTTCTTACTAAAACTAAACTAGTTCAACTATTTTATTAATTTACTTACTAATTATTTTAAACACTTACTAAAAACAGTAAAAACTACAATGAAAAACAGAAGAAAAAAAAGATGGGGGGAGGATGGGAAGGGGGAGGAAGGAGAGAGTAGGAGGGGAGGAGGCCGATGGGATCGGAGGAGGAAGGGGGCGGGGGGAGGAGGAGGGGGCGGCCGGAGGAGGAAGAGGGAGGGGCGGGGGGTGGAGGGGGAGGGGGCAGCCGGAGGAGGAGGAGGAAGGGGCGGCCGAAGGAGGAGGAGGGAGAGGGCCGGTGGGAGGAGGGCGGCTGGAGGAGGGGGAGGGAGGGGGCGGCCGGAGGAGGATGATGGAGAGGGGCGGTGGGAGGAGGGCGATCGGAGGAGGAGGGGGAGGAGGAGGGGGAGGAGGGAGGGAAGGAGGGAGTACATCAGCGAGGACCAGCGCGGCAGCGGCGGACGACGTACGGGTTCGGCGCGGGTGAGAGCGAGTGAGAGGGAGTGAGTGTGAGAAGGTGAACCGCTCCAGGATAATGTAAGTAAGTAGTAGCGCATTTCACAGAAACGCGCTACTGCTACGTGTCGTAGCAGTAGCGCCGGTCAGTGGTACGCGCTACTGCTAAGTGGGGCTAGCCATCTGCACCCAATACGCAGCAGTGCGGTTTCGCAGAATGCGCTACTGCTAAAGTAGTAGTAGTAGCTCGGTCTATTTAAAAACGCTACTACTAAGTAGCAGTAGTGCCCTGTTTTGTCCGGTGCTACTGGTAAGATTCTATGTATAAGGTTTTCCCTAGTAGTGCTTGCTTCTACCACGGTTTTCTCCGTCATAGACGGCCCAAAGAATGTCATGCAGCTGTGTCTCCGGCCCGCCCAGGACGAAAAGCCCATTTTCTGTCATGATTTCCTGTCATAGAAGTAGGACCCCACTACATTTATGATGATACCGGGCTTTGTCACCATTATCGTCATAGAAGTTTCATAAGTATGACAGAAAAAAAAATTGTTCGGCCCAAAATGTCACGGATGTGTCTTTTTTTGTAGTGCATCTTAACACATTCGTAGAATTATGCGATATGCAAAAGCAAAAACATGTGGACAATGATATTGTGAAGTTGAAATTATTTCCTTCTTTGCGAGATCATGCAAAAATTTGGTTTTCCTCTTTGCCTCGCAATAGTATTGATTCTTGGGATAAGTGCAAAGATGCTTTTATTACTAAGTATTTTGCGCCCGCTAAAATTATTTCCCTTAGGACTCAAATCATGAATTTTAAGCAACTTGAGCATGAACATGTTGCACAATCTTGGGAAAGAATGAAATTGATGCTAAGGAATTGTCCTACTCATGGTTTAAATCTTTGGATGATCATACAAAAATTCTATGCGGGATTGAACTTTGTTTCTAGAAATCTTTTAGATTCTGCCGCGGGTGGTACTTTTATGGAAATTACTTTGGGCGAAGATACTAAATTTCTAGATAATATTATGGCTAATTATTCACAATGGCATACCGAAAGAGCACCTACTAGTAAAAAAGTTAATTCGATTGAAGAAATTTCTACTTCAAGTGAAAATGTTGATGCTCTTATGAAATTGGTAGCTAATAAAAGTGCTCCTATTGATCTTAATGATATGCCTTTGTCTACTTTGATTGAGAAAAATAGTGATCATGTAGATGTGAATTTTGTCTCGCGAAACAATTTTAATAACAATGCTTATAGAGGTGATTTTAATCCTAGGCCTTTTCCTGGAAATTCCTCTAGTAATTATGGTAATTCTTCTTACAATAATAGTAGGAACACCTCTGATCTTGAGAATAATGTTAAAGAATTTATCAATTCTCAAAAAGTTTTTAATACTAAGATAGAAGAAAAGTTGAATAAGATTGATGATATGTCTAGAAGCATTGATAGAATTTCTCACGACGTAGAAAATCTCAAGTTGAAAATTTTTGTACCAAAAGTTGAGGAATCAATTAGAGCTTTATATTTTTCTATGGTTGAAAGTAAGAAAATAACCGCTATGCTTAGAGCTAAAAGATAATTTTTAGAAAGAGCGTTTTCTAGTGATTGCTTTCAAAAATATGGTGAAGACCTTAAAATGATTGGTGTTTCTTCTATTGATTCCTTGTTTAGTAAAATTAAAATTGATGATAAAGGGACTGAAGAAGAGTCAACTTTAGCTAGAAGGCGTCCCAATAATTCAGAGGGTAAAAATCTTGTTGAAAAAATTGATAAAGATGGGTTTGGAGAGGTCAAAACTTTAACTAGTGATGTGCCCACTCTTTTGGATTACAAACACTTTTAATTATGATAATTGTTCTTTGATTGATTGTATTTCTTTGTTGCAATCCATGATAAATTCACCTCATGCCTATGAACAAAATAAAGCTTTTACTAAACATATCGCAGATGCCATGATGAAAGCATTAGAAGAAAAGTTGGAATTAGAGATTTCAATTCATAGAGAATTACATGATGAACGGGAACCTACTAGCAAAGTCAAGATTAAAAATTATGAGTGTTTTGCTTTATGTGATTTGGGTGCTAGTGTTTCCATAATTCCGAAATCTTTATGTGATGTGCTTGGTCTTACCAATATTGAAGAATGTTCTCTTAATTTGCACTTGGCGGATTCTACTATTAAAAAGCCTATGGGAAGACTTAATGATGTTCTTATTCTTGCAAATAGGAATTATGTGCCCATAGATTTTATGGTTCTTGATATTGATTGCAATCCGCATGTCCAATTATACTTCGTAGACTGTTTTTACGCACTATAGGTGTCGTGATTGATACGAAAGAAGGCAATATTAAATTTCAATTTTCACTAAGGAAGGGTATGGATCACTTCTACAATAATTAGGCCACCATATGAATCAATCATGGGGCATCTTATGGATCTAGAACTAAAGATGACAACACTTGAATCCATGCATTATGCCTAGCTAGGGGTATAAAACGGTAGCGCTTGTTGGGAGGCAACCCAATGAATAAATTTTATTTTATTACCAATTTATTTCTATTCTTGAGTGTTTGCACAATTATGATATTGTTATGATTGTGTTTTTTATGTTTTAATTAGTGTTCGTGCCAAGTAAAGCCTTTGGGATCATGTTGGGTGATAGTTGATTTGATCTTATTGAAAAATAGAAACTTTTTGCGCAAGTAACAGAATTGTTTAGAATTACAGAAGCGTGATAAAATTCTGAATTTTTTACACAAGATTGATATACAAATTGCCTACGTTGTCCTAATGTTTCAGAATTTATGGAGTTACAGAAGTATACAAAGTTTCAGATTACTACAGACTGTTCTGCTGTTAACAAATTCTGTTTATTTGCATTGTGTGCTTATTTTGATGAATCTATGGACTGCATTGGAGGGTATAAGCCATGGAAAAGTTAAAATACAGTAGATATAATGGAAAAATAAAATATGAATGGGTTTGCAATAGTACTTAGAGTGGTGATTTTCTTTCTTATACTAACGGAAAGGTTTTGTTTAGTTTTGTGTGATTGAAGTTTTCATGTTTTGGGTGAGATCACGATGGATGAAGGAATAAGGAGTAAGAAGAGCCTAATCTTGGGGATGCCCCATTGCACCCAAGTAATATCCAAAGACAAACAAGCAACTAAGCTTGGGGATGCCCCGGAAGGCATCCCCTCTTTCAACGACCATTGGTATTTTACTTGGAGCTATATTTTTATTCGTCACATATCATGAGTTTTTCTTGGAGCGTCTTGTATTATATGAGTATTTGCTTGTTTTTATTTTTAGTTTGTGTCATCTATCCTTGCTGGACACACCTATTTGAGAGAGCCAAAATTATGCTATGATTTGTTAGAATTGCTCTCTATGCTTCACTTAAGTTTTTTGAGCGATGGAATTGCTCTAGTGCTTCACTTATATCTTTTTGAGCACGGTGTGCTTTAATATTTTTGAAGAAATTCTCTCATGCTTCACTTATATTATTTTGAGAGACGAAAAAATTTATGCTCAAGTTCTTCACTTAGATTTGTTTGAGCTTATCAAAAGCAACATATGAAATTAGTCCAAAAGTGATAGATATTCAAGAGGGATATAATTAAACTTTCATGAAGATCATTGGACAAAATAAACTTGATTCTTTGTAATAGTTTTGCGGTATGATGATAGTGATATGTGAGTCATGTTGGTGAGTAATTATGCTTTAGTAAGAATATTGGTGTTAAGGTTTGTGATTCCCTATGCAAGCACGAAAGTCAATAGTTATGCAATGAAATTACATCCTACTTATGGTGCATTATTTGGTGTTAGTTATGCTTAATGCTCGCTTATGTGATTTTTCGTTTCTTGGTTGGATGCTTCTCAATCTATTTGCTAGCCTTCACTTGTACTAAGTAGAATTACTACTTTTGCATTCAAAATCCTTAAACCCAATTTTGCCATATGAGTCCACCATATCTGCCTATATGCGGTATTCCCATGCCGTTCTAAGCAAATTTGTATGTGCCATCTCTAATTTTCAAAATAAATTTCCTTTTGTGTGCTCGTACCGCTCATGAAGCGGCAGGGGTGGCCAATATTTTCCATGCTAGATGTGTTATTATCAAGATGAGTGTTTATTCACTTGTCATTGCACGAGAGTACGATGGTGATAGGGATGCCCAGTCCAGAAATGAAAAAAGAAATTTACTTTATGTTGTCAAATAATAAATTCCTTGGTAAGTGTTGGTATGGAAGGCACCCGTGGATACGGCCGGCCATGGATTGTGAAAGAATGGTGGAAAAGGAATAAACTTTATTTTCTGTTTCGGAACCGCCTATGATATATCTAGCATGGAAAGTGTTGGGAATTACTCGGTCGTTTTCATTGACGGGAAAAATATGCCTCTCAAAAAATTTATCTCTCAATTTTAGCTTTGAGCTCTGGCACCTCTACAAATCCCTACTTCCATCTGCGAAGGCCTATCTATTTACTTTATGCAATTTTTTATTTTTATTTGAGTCTCCATCTTCTCTTATAAAGCACCAACTTAGGGGCACTATGATCGTACTTGAGCATTGGATGTAGCTAATATGCGAGTGTGTTTCATGAATGGATCAATGGTTGAGCATGATGGGCAAGGGATAACTTTCTTTAGTGTTGATATTTTGAAAGACATGGTTGCTTGTTGATATGCTTGAGTATTGAAATCTTCATGTCAAAACTAGACTATTGCTTTGAACCATATAAAAGTCCAAATGTCCATGCTACAAAAGAAAAGAATATGTGATGAACATGTTAGGCAGCATTCCACATCAAAAGTTTGCTTTTTATAATTTACCTACTCGAGGACGAGTAGGAATTAAGCTTGGGGATGCTGATACATCTCCAACGTATCTATAATTTTTGCTTGTTCCATGTTGTTATATTATCATTCTTGGATGTTTCACAATCATTTTATAGCAACTTTATATCATTTTTTGGGACTAACCTATTGACATAGTAACCAGTGCTAGTTTATGTTTTTTGCTTATTTTTTACTTTGCAGAATATCACTACCAAATGGAGTCCAAACATAGCAAAACTTTTTGGAGAATTTTTATGGACCAGAAGAATTATTTTCGTGAGCGCAAAAGTTTTTGTTTTTCAGCAAGATCAAATCAACTATCACCCAACATGATCCCAAAGGCTTTACTTGGCACTTTATTGAAATAAAAGCAATAAAACATGATCAATACAGTAGCATAATCATGTGAACGCACAAAAACAGTAGGTAAAAGTTTTGGGTTGTCTCCCAACAAGCGCTTTTATTTAATGCCTTTTAAGCTAGGCATGATGATTCAATGATGCTCACATAAACGATAAGAATTGAAACACAAAGAGAACATCATGCATCATAAGTTCCTCTCTTATAATAATTTTCTGTAGCATCATGAATAAATTCATCAATATAACCATTACATAAAGCATTCTCTTCATGATCCATAAGCATAGAAAATGTATTACTCTCCACATAAGTAATTTTATTCTCATTCACAATAGTGGAAGTATCATATGAGACTTGAATACTAAAAATTGTTCCCACATTAAGAGAGTAATGTTCAGTAAAAGGATATTCAAAATTATGACAAGAATTATCACTACTTTTTATAACATAAGTATCATCACAATAATCATCATAAGTAGCAAATTTGTTCTCATCATAGATAGGAGGCATGCAACCATCATAGCAAGTTTGATCATTCAAAGTAGGGGGACTAAAAAGATCATCTTCATTAAATATAGCCTCCCCAAGCTTGGGACAAACATTAATTGCAGCAAATAAATCCTCAAACATGTCATTCTCATCAAACATAGCATCCCCAAGCTTGTGGCTTGGCATATCATAAGCATAATCACTCTCATCATTAATAGTATGAATAGCACCAACAGTATAACAATTGCTATCATCATAATTTCCCAAGTTGGTGCCAAAAAGATTTCCAAGATAATAAGAAGTCTCATTATCCTCCCAATCATAATCATCGCAACAAGCAATAGGCATAACAAAATCATCATCAAGTGCATCATATTCCACAATTATTTTTGATTCATTTTCATGAGGAACAACAATAATAGGAGCAACACTATTTGGGAGAGATACCTTTTTACCTCTATTATTTCTTCTTTTCTTCTTCTTCACCACATCATGTGTGGGTTTAATTAATCTTTTCAAGCTTCTTATTGATGAGATTAGTTGGATAGGAAGCTCCTCCAATTTACCTGATTCATCATAATAAACACTAGGAGGGTTTTGGGAAATATTTTCCCTCTCATTAGTACTCTCTTCATATTCTATTTGTTCTCTTGACTTTAGATAGTTGGCAATGTAAGGATTCTCAATGCAACTTACCGCACAAAACATATAAATTTCCTCTAGATCAAAATCAAGAAATCTCTCGAGATTAAGTTTTGGAATACCCTTAGTTATACGTTTCATTTCTTCATATCCCAAAAGAAGACTGAGCTCTTTATGATGCTCAAGGGTAATCAAGTTATCATAATTTTTTGACACGATTTGATCATGAAAGAATTTGCGTTGGAGATTTAAATGGCCATGTTCATTGCAAAGTTCACAAGGGTGGCAAAAAAATTAAATCTTTCAGCACAATCATCTAGCCTCTCTTGCAACTTTTTTCGTTTCTAAATATTTATGCTTCTTACAAAATCTATCTTCCCTTTTTGGTGTGCAATTGCACTCCCAATTCACTCCGCAAAAAGTGACATGCTTATAAGAAACATTTTTGTCATGACTTGTGCAATCATCATTAGCATTTTGGATATTCAAAGAATTCACACTAACAACATTGCAAGCATGCTCTTCATTCCAATATTTTGTGCCAAACATTTTATTGACTTCATCTTCTCACAACTGAGCACAATTTTCCGAACTATCATTTTCAAGAAAGATATTATAAAGATGATCAATAATATGATGCAACCTCAATTCCAATTTTTTTTGTAGTTTTCTGTTATAAACCAAACTAGTGATAAACAAGAAATTAAAAGATTCAATTGCAAGATCTAAAGATATACCTTCAAGCACTCACCTCCCCGACAACGGCGCCAGAAAAGAGCTTGATGTCTACTACACAACTTTATTCTTGTAGACACGTGTTGGGCTTCCAAGCGCAAAGTTTTGTAGGACAATAGCAATTTTCCCTCAAGTGGATAACCTAAGGTTTATCAATCCGTGAGAGGTGTAGGATGAATATGGTCTCTCTCAAATGACCCTGCAACCAAATACAAGAAATATCTTGTGTCCCCAACACACACAATACAATGGAAAATTGTATATGTGCACTAGTTCGGCGAAGAGATGGTGATAAAAGTGTAATATGGATGGTAGAAATATATTTTTATAATCTGAATAGATAAAAACAGCAAGGTAGCAAATAGTAACGGGCACAAAAACGGTATTGCAATGTTTGAAAACAAGGCCTAGGGTCCGTACTTTTGCTAGTGCAATCTCTCAACAGTGCTAATATAATTGGATCATATAACCACCCCTCAAAGTGCGATTAAGAATCACTCCAATGTTCCTATCTAGCGGAGAACATAATAATAAATTGTTTGTAGGGTACGAAACTACGTCAAAGTTATTCTTTCCGTTCGATCTATTCAAGAGTTCGTACTAAAATAACACCAAAGCAAATTCATATTCATAATACTCAATCCAACACAAAGAACTTCAAAGAGTGCCCCAAGATTTCTACCGGAGAAACAAAGACAAGAACGTGCATCAACCCCTATGCATAGATTACCCCAATGTCACCTCGGGAATCCGCGAGTTGAGTGCTAAGATATATATCAAGTGAATCAATACGATACCCCATTATCACCACGAGTATTCAATTGCAAGACATATATCAAGTGTTCTCAAATCCATAAAAGTATTCAATCCGATAACATCAAAATCTCAAAGGGAAAAACTCAATTCGTCACAGCAAGATAGAGAGGGGAAAACACCATATGATCCGACTATATTAACAAAGCCCGCAATACATCAAGATCGTGACATCTCAAGAACACGAGAGAGAGAGAGAGAGAGAGAGAGAGAGAGAGAGATTTAATACATAGCTACTGGTACAAACCCTTGGCCCCGAGGGTGGACTACTCCCTCCTCATCGTGGTGGCCGTCGGGATGATGAAGATGGGCACTGGAGATGATTCTGCCTCTGGCAAGGTGCCGAAAAGGGTCTAGATTGGTTTTCGGTGGCTACAGAGGCCTGCGGCGGCGCTGATCTAGGTTAATATCTGATGGTTTCTCTATTTATAGGATTTTTGGGCGTTGGTTTCACGGTAAGATGGGCCTTGAGGTGAGCACAACCCACCGGGGCACGGACAGCCCACCAGGCGCGCCCTGGTGGGTTGTGCCCTCCTCATGGCTCTTCTGGCCCTCCCACAAAGCTTCGGGGGTCTCTTTTGTTCCAAAAAAATCATCAAAAAGTTTCGTCCAATTCTGAGAACTTTTATTTCTGCATAAAAAACAACACCACGGTAGTTCTGTTGAAAACAACGTCAGTTCGGGTTAGTTCCATGCAAATCATACCAAAACCATATAAAATTATTGTAAACATGGCATGATTACTTCATAAATTATAGATACGTTGGAGACGTATTAGGGCACAACCCACCTGGGCACGCCTGGGGGCCCAGGCGCGCCCTGGTGGGTTGTGCCCACCTCGGTGACCTCCCGCACCGCCTCTTCACCCTATAAATACCAAAATATTTCATAAACCCTAGGGGAGGCAAAAAAACACAATTCCAGTCGCTGCAAGTTCTAGAACCACGAGATCCAATCTAGACACCATCACGAAGGGGTTCATCATCCTCATTGGCGCCTCTCTTATGATGCATGAGTAGTTCATCATAGACCTACGGATCCGTAGGCAGTAGCTAGATGGCTTCCCCTCTGTCTCTCTTTTGATTCGCAATACAATGGTCTCTTGGAGATCTATTTGATGTAACTTTTTTGTGGTGTGTTTGTTGGGATCCGATGAACTTTGAGTTTATGATCAGATCTATATATCGGTGAAAGTTATTTGAGTTTTTGATCTCCTATGTGCATGATTATTTATAGCCTCGTATTTCTTCTTTGAATCTTTGGTTTAGTTAGGCCAACTAGATCAATTTTTCTTGCCATGCGAAGAGGTGCTTTGTGATGGGTTCGATCGTGCGGTGTTCTTTCCCAGTGACAGAAGGGGCAACAAGACATGTATGTATCGTTGTTATTAAGGATAACAAGATAGGGGCTATTCCTACATGAATAGATCTCGTCTACATCATGTCATCATTCTTATAGCATTACTCCGTTTCTCCATGAACTTAATACACTAGATGCATGCTGGATAGCGGTTGATGTGTGGAGTAATAGTAGTATATGCAGGCAGGAGTCGGTCTACTAATCTTGGACGTGATGCCTATATATTGATCATTGCCTGGATATCGTCATAATTATTTGAGGTTTTATCAATTGCCCAACAGTAATTTGTTTGCCCACCGTGTGCTATTTCTTGAGACAAGTCACTAGTGAAATCTACGGCCCCCGGGTCTATTCTTCATCATATTTGCTTTCTGATCTATTATTTGCCACTTTTATTTTCAGATCTATTATTTGCCACTTTTATTTTCAGATCTATTATTCCAAAAACCCAAAAATACCTTGCTGCATTTTTTGTTACTTATTTTATTTCGCGTTTTATCAAGATCTATTTATCCAATCTATCACAATTTTTATCGCGCCAACTTGACAATTTCTGGCGTCGTTACCCGGAAAAAGGGATTGACAACCCCTTATATGTGTCGGGTTGCAAGTATTCGTTCTTTGTGTGCAGGTGCCATTTATATAGTGTTGCTTGGTTCTCCTACTGGATTGATACCTAGGGTTTCATAACTAAGGGAAATACCTACCGTAGTTGTGCTGCATCATCCCGTCATCTTTGGGGAAATACTGACATAGTTCAAGCGACATCAGAAGTGACTATGGTACTCTCATGGTCTAAGGAACGAAAACACATGCTAACACTCCATGTTATAACCAATGATTTCAGATGATATTATCTCAAAGTATAAAAAACAAGATTTGGGTCGATTCAATATGATCATTCTTCTAACATCATACTCTCAATGTTGTTAGGATTGTTGCTACACTTAATGATATTCTAAGATCCATAAAATGTGATCACCAAAAATACCTAAGCTAGTCTTAGAGGAACGATCGGGAATCTATATTTTACCATTTATGATTCCACATGTGCATATGAGTTTTTCACTGAATCGCATATTCTAGAATCATAACAGTTATAGCATGAAATATAAATTCTTGATTATGAAAATGGAAATATAATAATACAATATTATTGCCTCTAGGGCATATTTCCAACACTAAATGCTTATAGAGATATGAGATCCTCTGTTGAATGTTTGATTTAATAGCATCTTGTGAATGTTATGAAGGGGGGCACTCAGCATTTCCACCGTGTATGGCCATGGAGCATATTACTGTCGTTGTAAAGATTGGGATATAGGGTTAAAGAGGTGAAAGTAATATTCTCTCTTGCCCACTTTTGCAATTGATAAAAGGAGAACCCTTAGTGCGGCCATGTGCATGGGAAACCCGTTAATCACCATAGTGAGAATCGGAGTGGAGAAACTACGGTGGTGGCGTATGTGATACAGAGACTACACAAGTAGCTCGTATACTGTACTCGGCTCTACCCAATTTCAAACATGAAGAGTGGCTCAATTATCCAACCTATAACTGTGCAATCACATATGTTACGTTAGACACATACTAGTGGGGAATCTGGACTCCCTGAGAATGCCTTAATCATGTTGTCAGTTTCATCGCTTTATTTACTCTGTGATGTTCTTTTACTTCTTTTTGCACAATTACTTTTGATCGAACTTCACTCAAAACATTGCAAAATTTCCACCTCCAATTTTATTTTCGTCTACAACTAACTTTTAGGCACAATTCCGTTAGTCTTTACAAGAGACAAAGTCAAATTCTTGTGCTCCCTGTGGGATCGACACTCTTACATCGGAAAGACTATAACTAAACCTTGTGCACTTGCAGACCATCATTGTCTATGAGATACAAATTTATTCTCCAACATATAATATATGATCTTCAAAGAGGATTATAACAAGATGTGTGCAACCCCCTCCCCCCATCCTCCCAACCCTAAGCCCTAAAAGCACAAACCCTACTTTTACAACTTGCTACCAAAAAATGAGTATAGATTTCTAGCCCGACTCCAAGGTGGAACCCGTTGTACCCTTGTTAGGGATAGTTATATTGTCATAAATGTAGGGTGTGCGCAAGCAAGTTCTTCTTGATTCGATAAAGATCTCACATTTTGTTGAAAAAATAATGCTTGTTTTGAGGTGAACAGTAAGAATCCAATGTATCCTAGGTACACCTAAATATCATCATAAATGTAGCGGTTGTGCTACATTGGTGGTAAGTTAGGACCTCCTTGGTTCAATGATGATTTCACGTTTTGTCGAAAGAATATAACACGTTTTATATGTCCACTTCTTTCCGATTGTTCACAGTTAATTTTTATTAAAAAACTTTCAGGCTACCTTGATGCTATGGTTTCTTCAGCAAGATGGGTGAAAGAGAATGTTGCAAATTGGAATAGTGTCGCTTCTAAGAATTGACATTATCATCCAAGTTTATATGTAGATCTATCTTGGAATGGGATTGTATCAAGATGTGTCACTCACAAATACTCAAAGGCTTGTGTCCATTGATAAGCCAATTTTAGTTAATTTTGTGATTATTTATTTATATAATTTGGAACGAAGGGAGTAATTAATTGTTGAACAACATTTCGAGTGTCTTTGAGGGCTTAGGTACAAGTTGTTGGTTGTGTGTAGAGTCTGATTCAATTTGGGAAAAGTTCTACCTTCTCATGGACTCGGTTTAGAAAGACCCTCCAAGGTAATTTAAGTTTGTAATCCAAGGCGAATCGTAAGGAGCCAGTGTATCCTTTCCGGACCCGAACCCCTATTTTTTGGTAGAAATTGAATTATTTCATATGATTTTTACTTTCCTATAAAAAATTGAATCTGCGAACTTTTTGTTAGGGACTCGGCCAAGAAGGACCCTTAGAGGTGTTTTGAGCTTGTCATTCAAGGTGAACCATAAGAAACCACTGTATCGTTGGCAATGGCGGCGCCAGAGGTCTTCCTGGGATTTCCATGGAATACCAAAGAATTATTGATCTTTTGGTATACTGTTGCTACCTTGTTTTATATTTGCTATCATATTGCTATTGTATCATACACATGAATACCAATGAATAACTAGGAGGAAATTCCTGGCTCCGCCACTGTCGTTGGTACTGCTAGTTGTATCGCCATGTTGTGCTATGTGGTAAGTAAATCCTACTTGATTTTTTTAAACATAAGTCTTACTTGATTTGATAAAGGTCTCGCATTTCATCTAAAAGATATAATGTGAATTATTAAATAAGAGGAACATCCTTTTCATCCTTTGTGCAGATGCGCTTCTTTTTATTATTCCCCCTTCATGGTTGTTACACGGATTTCGGTCTATGCTTACCGCTATGGGTTGTTCAGCAACTTGGGACAAAGAGAGCTTTGCAAATTACAACAATTTCACTTGTAAGATAATTTGTTATCCTTCAATATTATATCCACATCTATCTTTCAAAGAGCATTGTATCATTATGCATGTCCCAAAAAATAATTTAGTTACATGTCTCCGTTGCAAAAGGTGATTCTGATTATTATTTTTGTTATTTATTTTAGCATTATATAACAAAGAGAGTAGGTCATTAGCGATTTTTGCTAGGTGCAATGTTTTTATCACTGTGTCTGTAATGCGTAAATTTCATACGAAATAGTTCAACTTTTCTAAAAAGTTCGAAGGGTTCAGAATAGTTCAAACTAAAACCACGACACTTATTTTGGAACAGATGGAGTGCATGTTTGCAAGGAGCAGGAGGATCCGAAAAAGGTGTTTTAAGCTTGTAATCCAAGTCTAACCGAAAGAAACCACCATATCCTTGAAAGCGATATCACTATGGATGTAGGGACGGTGCGATGTTACAAGCAATGCTACTCGATTCAGTGAAGATTCTTCTCTAATGTATAAACACAATAAAGATATCACATTAATGGCAATTAAAATAATTGCAGGACCGCTGCATCTCCATGCCATCGTTTTCCCTTGCTACATTGTTGCGTCATGTGTCCCCTGATTGTTCAACGGCATTTCGCTGCGCCCGACGGCGTGAGTTGTTTAACGACCTAGACCAAAGGGAGCAGCAAAAGTTGTCAACAGCTAATCTCGTACGTATAAGATACAATAATATCCTCCAAAAGTATATGTTACATGTAGCTTCCACCAGGACGATGAAATTAAGATATGTCCGTATGATAATCTTAACAACTTGTTTTTACCTCGTAAGTTTAACGAGTTTTTGCGGGAATTTCATAGGATACAAATATGTTTGGGATAATCCAGCAGGTTCTCAGGTGTTCCAAATGGGGTATCTTAACTCTGAAGGAACGGTGCACAACCGCTACTGTCCTTCCCTTTTCCTGATATGATATTCTGTAATCATTTTTTTCCACTTTGTCTTATTATTTTATCACATCATCTATTTATTATTTATTATGCGTTCCATCTGCCCACACCACCATACCAACTGTATTCAGTGTCACTTCCTTTCTAGGGTGACATATAGGCACTAGCCACTCTTGCCAGAAAAGGGAAAGGTGAGATATGTTGGTTGAAAGGCAAGACATCAAGATTCAGAAGTGCACAGGCATCTCATATAATTGGGCCATATCCTTTCAGATGTGCATGTATATACATGTTATTATTTTAGAAACCTTTTGCACACCTCTGATTCAGTTCCAGGTCATAGTTATAGATTATTATCATGTGCAGCAACATTTCCATAAGAAAACACTCCAATTCCTGCAGAAATGAGGGGAAATTCCAGCACGTCGAAGCGGCCCTCATTTATTTGGCGGTTCCACGGATTAGGATGCCAAGCATCCCTCCCTACACTTAGAAGCAAAGCAATATCATACATATATATGTATGTGGTCTAGAAACTGCACTGATTACTTGCCTGAACAGAAATGGTTCATCAGCTAACTTCCCATCCAGCTGTGAGTGGGAGCAGTTAGGAACAACCATCATATATATCCCTGTGAGTGCAGTGTGTGTACCATACATAAACTAGTTGGGATTGGGACAGCTAATAAAATCCAGTATCCAACTGGATAGATTAGATTGGACATTGGAGCTCTTGTTTCCTTCCCTCTCCTGTCCTGCCACATCAGCAGGGGAGCCCACCACTCATATATGCCCAATCAGTTTGTGCAAACAAGCATAACATATGGTTCGTCCAAGCTTAACTGAGATCTCAATTGACCTAAGTTGTGCCACAGATTGAACTGGGATTTCATGGAACATTAGCGAATACGGTACAGTTTGAAGCCGGGGTAAATTTCTCACCCCTGTCAAAAATTTATTTCACGGCTCTTGTTGACCTTTTCTGGTCCAACAAAAGGCGCATCAAACAGTTGGCAATACCTTGCCTGGTAGACTAAACCAAAGGTTAAGCGCTCTCCCAAGTTCTGAGTACAGGGTTGTCCGGTTACTTGAACTTGTGGATTCTTTTAGCTGAATCCAGTGTGTTCGACAGAAGCATCGCAATTGTCATTGGCCCGACACCGCCGGGAACTGGTGTGATGGCTCCTGCAACCTTGGAGGCCTCCTCAAAGCAGACATCTCCAACTAGCCGGTAACCTCGAGGGCTTGCTGGATCCTGATGCATTCCAAATCAGCAGTGAGTATACCACGCAGGAAAAGTAATACACATGCTGCAAGGGGCACGCCGGCAGCAAAAGAGAAAATATACACTGGAAGACATGAGTCAAGTAGAACCTTCCAGGTACTACTAATAGAGTTCTGAATTAATTGACCACTGCGCTGCCCAAACTTAAAATAAGAAGTCTACAAATTCACCAGAATTTTCCAAACGTGGTGTTCATAAAAACTTAAGAAGCTACGCTAGTTGCAACTTCCATAAATATCTGCCCAATGGTGGGAGCACGGGGCTTCATAGAGTTTGATCCCGGGGAGGGACCTGAAGAGAAACACGTACTCCCCAGAAAAACCATGCAGAACTCCCCATATACTTAGATTGTCAAAGTTTTGCATTATCTGAACCAAAACATGATACAAAATGTGCAGCATTATAACTGTTTTAACAGACATTATCAAGCTTTTCCATTGAGAAACAGGCTATGTTAAAAGTAAACAGATCACCCTAGCACTAAAAAGAAAAGAACGGGAAAAGAAGATGGAAAAGGTTCTAGCTAAAAGAGAGTAGGTGCCTTACATCAACCGGATTGATGCCAACATCAATAATAGCAGCTCCAGGCTTTATCCAACTCCCTCTGACCAGGTTAGCAACTCCAACAGCCGCGATTATAATATCTGCTTGTCTTGTTATTTCCTCGGGGTTCTTGGTTTTTGAATGTACAATACTCACTGTTGCATTTGCTTTCTAATAATCATTTGAAAACATATTAAACACTGAAATAAAGTTGATCAAACTATGTTAAATGAAAAACTAGTTCATACTTGTAAGAGTAAAGCAGCAGGCGTCCCCACAATATTGCTCCTTCCAATTACAACAGCTCTCTTCCCTTTTATTTCAACTCCAGATCTGTGTAGCAGCTCCATGCATCCTTTAGGGGTGCATGGAACAAAGAATGGATCCCGACCTTGCATTGCAAGTCGTCCAATGTTCACTGGATGAAAGCCATCAACGTCCTTTTCAATACTAACAGCATTCAATATGTTCTCGTCGTTCATATGCTGCAAATTAATTAGAACACATAGGTGAAAAAAGAAGCTCAAGAATCAGTATAGATAGTCATTTTTAATAGAACGCTGACAAGAAACACAAAACCACAATTGGCATATGACCATTAGCCAAAATAAAATAAAATGTGTTCACCTTATTATCCATGAGCTCTAAAGAATGTAACCAGATGGCTTCTGTAACAATTATACAACATCTATGCAGTTACTTGAATTAATAAATGGGAATGTTTGGTGTAGGGTTGAGGGAATCTGCCATTATCGATGCCTTAACAGATTTATTATGCCTGGTACATATTTCAGTGGCACGCTACATAATATCTACTCCCTCTGTACCACAATACGTGTCGCTGGGGGAACTTGTACTGGTTTTCCCCAACGACAAGTATTTCGGTATAGAGGGAGTAGGCTAGACAACAAAAAACTAAGTAAGATGAAATATGACAGTCCCTTCAGGCAATGGGTTCAACAATTATACTAGCCATTGAGTAGCGGCTATTGAGAACTCACGCGAGGTAAGGGCAGCTGAACCAAGATGCCATGCACCGACGGATCATCGTTGAAGGTTGCTATGTGCTTGATGACCTCGTACTCGGAAGCGTCCTCTGGCAAATTAACCTCATACGACTTGATACCGACCGCATCGCACGCCTTCTTCTTGTTCCGCACGTATGTCTGGGAATCCTTCCTCGAGCCGACTAGGATGACCGCCAGCCCAGGCACCACTCCGATCGTGTCCTTCATCCTGGCGATCTCAACGCCGACCTCCTCCCTTATTTGCTTTGCCACCAGCTTGCCGTCGATGATCTTGGCAGATGCATCAGCCAAAACAGTGGCTGCACAAGAAAACCCATCCATCAACACAATTATAACACCGGAACAACATGATGTAGAACAGGATTTACAGCTACGCGTATGTAACAACTAACAAGCCTCTCTGGGTAATTCATCCGTTGCTACACTAGGATTAACTCGAAAAAAAAATAGGACTATCTAAGGTTGTGCTTTTGCTCAGGGAGCTCACTGAAGGGGACAGCAGTACACAATAGAATACTTAAAACTGTACTATACTAGTGAGGCGAGGAGAAGAAGAAATGGGTGCGCACACCTGAGTCGGCGGAAGAGGCGGCGGCGAGCGCGGCCATGCGGCGCGCGCGGGGGAGGAGCGGGAGCGAGGCGGCGGCGGCGAGGAGAGGCCTCCTCGGCAACGGCGCCGGGGCGGGGGAGGGGCGGAAGCGGGGCGGCGGCGGGTGGAGGGCGCGGCGGAGGGGGAGGAGGCGGGAGGTGGCGCAGGAGGAGCAGTCGGAGAGTATGGAGGAGGCCATCGCCGCTCGGATTCTAGGGGTCCGGAGCTGCGGCGGAGACGGCGGCGGGAGTGGGGGCGAGGTTTTCGCGGATGCGGCGGTGGCGGCGGCGCAAAAGGAGCGGTCGGGCGAGAAAGTCGTGGGCACGGGTCTATGGAGCAGCGACCTAAACCCCAACTTGGCCCAGGTTTTGCAAGTGTAACATTTTTGGGGTAATTAATAGTTTTTTTTTGGGCGAATGGTAATTGCCTGTAGGATTTTTTTTGCGAATTGTAGTTTAATAAGAACTAACAGTGTATGTTTAAAATGCTAAAATTTATATATTATTCATGGGTATAAAACAAAATTTGGACCGATGAAAATTCACAAACCGCAGGAAAGAGTAGGGGATCGTGAAATAGTACTTGTCTACTTTTTAAAAAGAATGCAAAAAACATGAATTCCCGGAATCTTGTTCCTTGTAGAATCTAGATGACCCATTAGGGTTCCTTTCAAATGTGAGTCATATCGGGGTTTTTTCAAGTGAATCAAGTTTTTTTTTCTAATACAATACAAACGCGAACGCTCATATAAATGCACATACACTCACCCCTGTGAATGAAGGCATGCACACCCTACCCTTACCGGTCTAGAACTTGAACCTTGATAGGCTGTTCCCACCAAGAAACCAAACTAGAGCTACGCTCAGTTCGCGATTGAATCTAGCTCTGGTTTATATGAATCCTCTCTTTTTTTGCGGGTGGTTTATATGAATCCTCTCAACCATGCTACCAACGCTGACTAAAACAATCCATCACAAAAAAAGAAAAAAGGCTGCCCAAAACAAATGGTGTTTTTCATGCAATAACAGTAATTCTCTTGTTATGGCTAAAACTACAATAATAGGATCTTGATTGGCCAAGCGAAAGTAGTACCAATAAATTAGTTATAAAAATATTACAAATTTTATTTTCAAATGCTTACACTAGCGTATTCATATATGAAGCAAATGTCTAAATGTTATTATGTAGTCCCTCCATTCTAAATAAGTGTGTGGTGTTAGTTCAAATGAACTAAATTTGTAACGGAGTAAGTATTTCAGTTCGAAGATGCATTTTTCAGGTACATCAAGAACTCGAGAGGCATTTTCTATTTTATTTCTCAAAGGTGAAAGAATTCTTTTCTTTTGGTAGACTATAAAATAGAATCATTGGTTTTACGAATAAAAGAACATGGCGTAGAAAATATCTATGTAGTACATCATCAAATATTGGCAGTTGAAGCATCAACTTGTACTATGATACAGGGAAAAAACACTTTATTAAGCGCCAAACTATTCGTACATCTTACTAGACGTGTCCTAAGTGTTCCCAGCAACGGAAGAAATAGGCAACACAACCTACAAAAAGTACAGCAAGATGGAGCACATACCCTCAAAATTCATTACATGCATAAATCGAAAAAAAAAGTAACAAGCCATCACTCAGTCACATTATATGATTGTTCTGGATTCCCTACAAAAATTTACGAAGCCGCGGGAACGGCAGATTCAACAGGGGACTCTTGTTGTTTCTGCAGTGACTCCCAGTCCACCTCTTTCAGGATCTTGAACCTTTCGTCGAGACTCACGAAACCAGACTGAGGGGCCACCGCACCAGAGGTGCCTGCTTTGTGCACGAGGATTACGGTACTGTCCATGGCAGGTCCGTGAAGCTTCCCGGTCAACAGTACTCGGAGTGGCATAAATAGTGACTTTCCCTGATCACAGGTTAATACAAAAATACAATGTGCATTAGTTGTTTCTTTCAGTTGTATATGGCCAGGAAAAGCATTACCATTCACGGAGCTGAATGAAGAACTTGATATCAGCCAGGATTGTCAAGGTTTGTATTGAACTAATTATTTGTTAGCTGTATTTTCAACATCTCTCTCTAGTTATCATGGTTTAGGTGGGAGATAGGTTGCTTCCAGAAGTTATAGATTCAGTTCAGGCTGAAAAATATGGTAATAAATCTTGCATGTATCTGTTGAGGCAGTCCAAAATTAAAATTAATTTAGATGCTCCAACGGTTTGGCCAGACCATTGAAACAGCCCAGGAACAACCCTAGATTCCGTTGGCAACAAAATCAAACCACAACCGCCCTCAATAACACTGACCTTCCTTTTGTGAGTCTTGCCAAAAGATTTCACCCACTTCTTCCAACCATCATGGCCTTCAGCTAGTGCTTGACCAAGCTCACCACTATCATAAGCAGCAATGAGACCCGATGCAACCTCAGAAAGTTTGTCTTCCACCACAGATTTAGCTTCATCACTGGAGATTAAAAACACGCAAATAAAAAAACAGTAATTGATCAGAATAGGCCTACCAAACTCAGTCAAAGCAATTTGCAAGACTACATATTTGGCAACAATTTCGCAGTTAGTTCAGGAAAAGGGTAAATAAAGAATTAATGAGACATTAAAGTGTTTTGCAGACCTGCTTAAAGTGTCATGAAGGGGATACGACAATAATTTGCAAAGGGCAGCATCCGCATCTGTTATCAAATCAATGCCCTCCTTCAAAAGCTCAGCAGCTTCCTGCGCAAAATAGTGCATATTATTATTAAAGCTTCCCAGGATAGCAACTGGTCCTAAACCTCCTGATATTGCAACATTTGAAAGAAAAATGATTTGTTGATGATTAAGAAGCGTTTTGTGCATCGCTTTCTTTTGGTGGTTGTGAGAAAGAAACAGGAACTCTTAGAACCAAATACTGTGTCAAATAAATCCACGTATCCCTTTAGCATGTAGTTCCAAAGTAAAGAACCCCTGGTGTGTACAGAAAAATAGAAAATTGAATTCCAGTCTTACTTTAGCAAAACCACTTTCAGACTCCAGAAGAATGCCTGTGCTCCTCCATCGATCTTCGAAGTCCTTGATGAGTAATTCAGAAGGAAGTGACCGTAGATGCTGTCCATTCATCCATCTATAAACAAACCAGATTATTGTGAAAATAGATCAGTGAAGCACGTATACAACTTCACATGTTCAAGTGAGGAGAAAGGTCCTGGCAATATGAAAATTGTTAGAATTTTGCTTTACTTCAATTTTGTTGCGTCAAAGACTGCTCCACTTTTATTGACGCGATTGATAGTGAACTTCTCAACTGCAAGTGATGGAACACCAAAGTGAGAATTGATAAAACAAAAGGTCCTTATGTTCTTCAAAACCACCCAGAGTAAGAGTTGACAAACTAACCTAAGTCATCAATGGTGAAGAACTCATTTTCAGTACCATCACCCCAGCCCAAGAGTGCCAAATAATTGACCATTGCCTGAGGCAGATAGCCCATCTCTTTATACTGTTCAGAGAAAGAAAACAAATGAGTGTTTCACTTTTACGCCTTTCAAAAGTAAAATATGTCCAGAGAAGATGTGAAAATTATCAGTAATTAAGTTGAACAAATACAGACAATTGGAGAGAAGTATATCAAGAATGCAGTTTGACAGTCACATAATTGATGCAGGTAAACACCATGTATTTCCAACAATCAGCTAGTTACCTGCCCCACGGAAGTAGCCCCATGACGTTTAGACAGTTTACTTTTATCAGGAGCCAGAATGAGTGAGACATGAGCAAATAAAGGCATTGCAAATCCAAGAGCCTGCACAGGGTCATAACATTGCATTTGATGAGACAGACATTTTGAAGGTCAGGACTATAATCACACATTTCGAAGGTCAAGACAACAATCACGACACAGGTGCAGGAAATTACTTTATAAATGAGAGCTTGCCGTAATGTGTTTGGTAGGTGCTCCTCAGCTCTGGAAAAAACAAGAAAATGCATGAATTATGCGCCAGATGATCAGAAGTAAAGACCAAGAGTAATAAATTTCTGTTACCTGATAACATGGGAGATGCGCATGGTAGCATCATCAACAGTGACACAAAAGTTATACACTGGCTGGCCATTGCTTCTCATGATCACAAAATCGCCAAGTGTGTTTAGATTCCAACTGACCTTTATAAAACTATTCGATGGTCAGTATATGTATATCACTGTGCTACTTGCACAATTCACAAATTTTGGATTACTAACGTAGAAAGCATAAGAGCAGTTCACAGTGTGGACCTGAAAACATAGGCTCAAACGCTTTATGTCATTACCTCACCACGAATAAGGTCGTTGATTTTCAGTGAACCTTCCTTTGGCACTCGGAAACGGTAAGTATAAGGTGTGCCTTTCTCTAACTCTTGTTGAACTTCTGCATCTGAAGCAGTAGCCCACTTCCCCATGTATACAGGAGGAATCTTCATCCGATTAGCAGTTTCTTTCATTTTCTCGAGTTCCTGAAGCATCAATAGCACTTGTTAGACGAGCTACTATTTGATTAGCGAATATTACAGACAGGCCAGCCCATGAGTTTACTCGAAATAACGCCCCTCAAATTGTTCACCGTGTTTTAAATGATTCATGCATAGTGGTCATGGTAGGATGTCACATTTAATTCTTCATGAGAAGCACAAAATCCCAAGTATTTTACTCAAAGCAACCAAAATAATTCATTTGGAGAACTTTAATCAGCTCCCATGTTGAGCCAACAAAAACAGCCTATGCTAGTACATATACGTGGAACTTGGAACCAGGAAACTTAAGTTTCACTAAGCAGGGAAACATGCAGGTCAGGAGAGGGGAGAAAGATACATCATTAGAGCAGAAGCAGCGATAAACAGCACCAGACTCCATTAGCTTGTGGGCATGCTCTTTGTACAGAGCATTGCGCTCCGACTGGCGGTAAGGGCCGAAATCGCCACCGATGTCCGGACCTAAACAGGTACACAGATGAGTACAGCAATTTGCAGGTAACAGATTCTACTCTAGTTGATTAACTACCCCAATACAGCTTAATAAGCAACTACACCATCGCAAATTTCTTATACAAAAACAACCATCGCAAACACAATCCAGAGTAGGAATTCGCTCTTGAACTCTAGTCATCAGATATCCCTCGGTCACCTCAGAAGAACCCTAACAGGCCGAAATGTAGGTGACAGTAAATACCTTCGTCCCAGTCGAGGCCGAGCCAGGACAGGTCGCTGAGGACGGCCTCCTCGGACTTCTTGGTGGAGCGCTCGAGGTCGGTGTCCTCGACGCGGAGGACGAACTTGCCGCCCCTGGAGCGCGCGAAGAGGTAGTTGAAGAGCGCGGTGCGGGCGCCCCCGACGTGGAGGTTGCCGGTCGGCGACGGCGCGAAGCGGACGCGGACCGGGCCGCCGCCGCCGCTGTCCGCAGAGGCGCGGGCGGCGAGCGCGCGGCGGCCGAGGTGCGGGGTCACGGACGGGAGGAGCCCGACGCGGAGCCGCGACGACGACCCCATGAAGTTGCTCGCCGCCATCTCGTCGCCTTCTTCGCCGGGTGGTGGATTGGATTGCGACGAGGTGAGGAAGATTTGACGAGGATAGGCTGGGTTCGGGGGCCCAAGCCCTAGGCACCGTGCTGCTATAGCCCACGAAGCCCTGATCACCACCTGAAGCGAGGCCTGGTTGGTGTCTAGCTGACGTGTGGGACCTACTCCCTCCACAAATGTGGGGAAGACTTGTATATAAGATCTATTCTTAGGTGAGATCAATGTGATCAAATTTTTTGAAGATACAAAATATGTTCAAAAATTCTGAAAAAAATTGGAGACACACATTCATGTGTGATGTACAAGCTCAAAAAGTTTCAGCTCCTAATTCGAACTACACTTATTGGACCAAAAAAGACAAATCAGATGTGAATAGTGTCAAATAATATTCGCCCAAAAGCTCACACTATTCATAGTCAAATTTGTCTTTTTAGAATCTCTAACTGTAGATCGAGTTTTGAGCTGAATTCATTTTGTAGTTATAGACACACCCCGCAGGTATGTTGTACAATTTTTTCAGATTTTTTTGGATTGTCTAAATATGAAATGTTTGGGTTGATCCTATACTAGTCTCCCCCCCCCCACCCCCACTCCCACAAATGTAATGCACCAACGCTTTTGGAGATTTATTTTTTACCATAAATTTAAGGCGACTGCAGCGGGAGGATGACAGATACCTTTGAATTCGTATTCGAAAGAAGTTTTCAAAAGTATAATTTTTTAGGAAAATTATTTATGTATTATTGGTCTGATTTATGGTCAAAGTTGAATCTCGAAAAGTATAGGCGCACTACATTATGAAATGGGGGAGTAGTAGTTCTGCTCAAAAGAAAAACTTACTATGGTTTAGGCTGGGTTTTGGGGTCCAAGCCCTAGCCATCGTATTTGCTATAGCCCACAGAGACTTGAAGCACCGCTAAAAAAACGAAGACCTGAAGCGAGGCATGGTTGGTGTTCGACTGACGTGTGGGCCCTACTTAGGGTATCTCCTTTGTCTAAAAACAAAAACTTAGGGCATCTCCAACGCACTGTCATCAAATCGAACACTGTAATGTGTCCGCGGACATGGATAGGGAAGCTTGCAATCCAACGCTAGTCACCAAAAAGTTGCTATTTGTTCCGTTTCATGAATCACTTCCTCCTGTGCATCGGAGCTCGGACACACATGCACAACCCGAAGACGGATAGAGAGGTAGGGTGATCTACTCGGGTGCCAAGTGCAGCGCTCTCACATTCCTCCACTTCCTACGCACGCACACGATGGCTGCCTTGACCATGTTCTCCACCGCCTCGTGGCATCATCGTGCGCCTTACCTGTACCGCACCGCACATGTCGACCTCCACACACTTCAAACTTATCGGGATCTTGAGACGATTGTCGATCAGGACCATGTCACGTCGTGCGACAGCGCAAGGGAGCGTGGTGGTCGAGCTATGTTCCACTTGGAGCTAGGTCTGGACGCATCGAGGATGTCGACGAGGTACAAGATGGTGAGCTTCCACGCGATGCTACGAGGCTCTTTCGGGTTGTCACGTGCGGTGATAGATCCCAACAGCAACGAGTGAGACATTCGATGTTAGTCGCGACTCCTGATCATCTCTTGCGCGATACATTACACAACCCGACGCGAGACTTTGACAGTATCCTTGTGATCAACTCCTTGACCACTATACCTATTTATCCTTGCTACTGGTTTGTACTCTTTTCTCATTTTCGTATCCCTGTGACTCCTTAGTCACAATACCTGGCTAGGCGATGTTGGACGCCTTAATACCAAGTGTTCCCATAGTGTGATCGGTCTTAACGTATCTAGAACCACTGCCTACTTTCTGGTGTACCCAATAGTCTTCTTTATAATCACCTAGTTGCGAAGTAAACCCGGGCATGGGCAGCCCGGCCCGAGCCCGGCCCGAAAAACCCGGGCCGGGCCGGGTCGGGCTTGATGTTCGGGCCGGGCTCGGGCCTAGTTTTGCAGCCCGGAAGATAGTTCGGGCCGGGCTCGGGCTTCATTTTTTATGTATTTCGGGCCGGGCTTTCGGGCTTCGGGCCGGGCTTGCATGTGCGTACACTAAAAAACAGCGTTCGGGCCGGGCTTTCGGGCTTCGGGCTTGACTTCGGGCCGGGCTCGGGCTTGAAAACAGGGAGTATTTCGGGCTTCGGGTCGGGCTCGGGCTTGGGAAATGAAAGTCGGGCTTTTATAAGCCCGGCCCGAAACCCGGCCCGGCCCGACGTTTGCCCGGGTTTATTGCGAAGTAACATTTAATAACCTAAAAGTAACTATTTGGTGCTTAGGTTTACGATATTCTCATGGTCTAAGAACATAAGTAAACATTAACAAACATCATTGTTACCCTAAAAATGTCCTCTCATTATTGTGGAAATCCTTATCAACAATACATGATCTAGTCCAGAGGTCTGACTAGGGATCTGTTTGGTGTTTATCATTCCACATATGCAATTAGGTTTCATCGAAATCTCTCGTTCAAAAACCAATGCAATTCTAGCATAGAAATATAAACTTAATATGAACATGAAAAATAGAATAATAATAAATTTATTATTGCCTCTAGGGCATATTTATAGTAGGCACAAAAACACAACAAATACTCACCATATTCTCCTTGATACATCACCACCAAGGCGATTCTTGATAATTACCGGTAGACCTTAAGGCGATCTCCAAACCTTCGCAAAAACACAGGGAGACTCACAAATCAATTTCTCAATGGGGACTTCTACCGCATAGGAGTCTCCAATCTCCAAGAGTACCAAGATCCACCAAGGAAAACAAGGGGGGATCAACTTTTCCTTTAGTGGAAACGTAGATTGGGCACTTCTCTTTAACTCCACAAAAGATCAAAAAGTTTGAGTGGAAGCGGAGGGAGTTCTCCAAGAAATCGGAGCTAGAAAAATGGAGAGTGAGAATGGAAGCATCGCCTCTTTTATGGGGAAGAAGGGGCCTATTTATACCCCCCCCCCAAATCCAACCATTATGACACGTCTGTTTCATGGCTCGAAAGTTTCAGGCAACCCTACAAGTTTCAGGACAAGTTCCGGACAGGTCTTGGGGATTACAAAAGGTTTGCAATAGGGTTGCACACCTTATGGATACTCCGGAAGTTGTTTGGACCTAACTGAAAGTACCGACCCCTAGAATTTTTGGGCCAAGTTTCAAGAAGGCTATGAGATTTATAGAAGGTTTGTGAAATATCACAAACTCTTTGAACGCCTCTGAAGGTGGTCAAACCTTGCCCTAGAAGAGCCAAACCCCGGAAGTCTAGGCTAAGCAAAACATGAAACTTCAGTGTAGGGCATTTGATGAGGATATAGACCTAGGGTAGGGTCACATGCCTGACCTATACACCCTACCTAAAGTCACTACCCTAGAAGCAAAGGCACCCCAGAGACAGCAGAGAATACCAATTGAAGACGTCGAGTGCAATCCACTCAACCAGTCATATCACTCGGGTACCCCTCCTTCCCGATATCACTCGACCATACAAGAAACCACTCAACCTATGAAGACCAGGAGTCGCACAGGACAACAATGATCAAGCATTCACTCCATAGTCTTCAAAGGCATTAATAGCACTTTATAGTTGGCATTATCAGTAACGCCCTCTCTTTATGTACATTGAGCTCTCTGTAACGGAGGATGGCTGGGGTCCTGGCACACTCTATATAAGCCACCCCCTCCTCTGGGACAAGGGTTCGCACCCCCTGTAACACACACGCGTATTATAATCCAGTCGACCGCCCCCGGGCACCGAGACGTAGAGCTTTTACCTCCTCCGAGAGGGGCCTGAACTCGTAAACACTTGCGTACAACCTCATTGTAGCTAGGACCTTGTCTCCTCATACGTACCCCCTACTCTTACTGTCAGTCTTAGTACCACGACAGTTGGCGCCCACCGTGGGGCAAAGCGTCTTAGCGACTTCTAGCGAGGTTGCATTTTTTCAGTCTTCATTAACATGGTTTCCGGCGGTGGTTTGATCATGGCCGCGAGTTCCGACTCGGCGCGGTCACTTTCGTCGCCGGCGACTCGGCCTGGCTCCAGGAGGCCCCCCTCGATGTCGAGGCACTGCCGATCTGAGGTTCGTCGCACTTCCGCGCGAGTGCCCGTGGCGTCCTCCTTCGGCATCCGTCGACCCCGTACCAGTCGACGCCCGTTGAGGGAGTCCTGGATAAGGGGGTATCTGGACAGCCGGACTATGTACTTTGGCCAGACTATTGGACTATGAAGATACAAGATAGAAGACTTCGTCCCGTGTCCGGATGGGACTCTCCTTGGCGTGGAAGGCAAGCTTGGCGATTCGGATGTAGATCTCCTCCTCTATAAACCGACCCTGTGTAACCCTAGCCCCCTCCGGTGTCTATATAAATCAGAGGGTTTAGTCCGTAGGACACAACAACAACAACAACAACAATCATGCCATAGGCTAGCTTCTAGGGTTTAGCCTCTCTGATCTCGTGGTAGATCAACTCTTGTAATACTCATATCATCAAGATCAATCAAGCAGGAAGTAGGGTATTACCTCCATCGAGAGGGCCCGAACCTGGGTAAACATCGTGTCCCCAGCCTCCTGTTACCATTAGCCTTAGACGCACAGTTCAGGACCCCCTACCCGAGATCCGCCGGTTTTGACACCGACATTGGTGCTTTCATTGAGAGTTCCTCTGTGTCGTTGCTATAAGGCTCGATGGCTTCTCCAACCTTCAACAAACGCCGTCCTGGGTGAGACTTTTCTTCCCGGACATATCTTCGTGTTCGGCGGCTTTGCACTGCGGGCCAACTCACTTGGCCATCTGGAGCAGATCAATAGCTACGCCCCTGGCCATCAGGTCAGGTTTGGAAACCTAAACTACACTGCCGACATCTGTGGAGACTTGATCTTCGATGGATTCAGGCCCATGTTAGGAGCATCGAACAATCACGACATGCATGACCTAGATCTGCAGTCGGACAGTATTCGGAACATCGCACCTGCTACAGCTCCAGACTTCGTTCCAGAGCAGGTCGTGCCTTCCGAGGACGGGTGGATGGACCCCGCCCCGAAGGCCGCACACTCATCGGCATTGGAGCCGAACACAGACTCCTCTCCTCAGGAAATCTGTACATCCGGACCCCCGGACTCATCTCCGGTAGTGTGTTCCGGACTGCGCGCACTCGTGCCCATCGAATCTAACTGGGCTCTAGTCATGGAGTTCGCCGTCGCGGATATCTTTCAGCACTCACCCTTCGGAGAAGTGCTGAATTCATTAAGGTCTCTCTCTTTGTCAGGAGACTACTGGCCGAACTATGTCCGGCTCGAGTGGGAAGCTGGCGACGAAGAAATTCGTTACCCACCCACCACCCACTTAATAAGCATGGTCGATGACTTGACCGACGTGCTTAACTTCGACTCCGAAGACATCGACGGTATAGACGACGATGCGGGAGAAGAACAGGAATCACCGCCCATAGGGGCACTGGACTGCCACCTCTTCATATGATATATATATGGTGGATACTCCCAAAGAAACCAATGGCGATGAGGCAACGGGAGATAACCCCTCGGGGAAGAAATCAAAACATGGGCGTCATCGGCGCCGCTCCAAGCCTCGCCACAACAATACCGGCACCGGAGAAGAAAATCCAGATGGTGCCAAAGAGGAATACGATCCTGATCAACCCACCTTCGAGCAAGCCGAACAGAAACACGGGCAGGCTAGCCCAGACAAACAGGCGATGGACGGATACTTGGAGGACGATAACCATATGCCTCCCTCCGAAGATGAGGTGAGCCTCGGTGACGACAAATTCGGCGTACCAGAGGATCCCATAAAGTAGGAGCGCTTCAAGCGCCGGCTTATAGCCACTGCAAGAAGCCTGGGAAAGAAACATCAGCAGTCTCAAGCTGATAAGAATATGCCCACAGAAAGACGGACTAAGGCCCGGGTAGCCAAAGAATATGGACCCGAGCGCCGAACAAAATACTACCCAAAGCCCAGGCTACTCCCTCAATTTGAGGAGGCGGCAGTAAAAATCAAAACGCAGGCCCACACCCCACCGACAGCACACTGCGACAAGGGGTTGCACACAAGACCAACATTACATACCAAACAACAACATAGCAAGCACCCCGGACGCATCAGCGGACAAAAACAGAGTCCACAAACCTTGGCGCAACAAATACAAGCGTCCCAAGGCAAAAAATGGCGCCCAGGAAACGACGATCAACATAGGAGCCCGTAATCCTCAACCCGTTGGGCGGGAGAAGAGACTTCAACATCTTAATTTGGGCCCCTCCAGCTTGAAACGCATACTTGACCGCCCATGTCAAATCCATGGTACCCCAGGAGCGCCAGCCAATCATACCAATAGAGAATGCTGGGTCTTTAAACAAATTGGCAGGCCGGCACTGGAAGGAGCATGAAGAAGTCCCAGGGCAAGAAGCTTAAATTATCAAGTCTAGGGACCGATCACTCGAGGATCATACCCACCAAAAAACTCATTCTAGAGTGTCACAAATAGGCGTGAAGGCCACCTAGGCCCCGCCACCCCAGAGATGGTCTCGGGATAGCCAAAAATGCCATACCAACTTTCGGTCTTACACCTCTAGGCAGTAGCTATTCAGCACCGCCAGGATACACTGCGACTCGACGCATTATCACCCAAGACCCACGTGATGAAGTCACAATTGTGGTCAAGACCGAGCTTCGCCTCGGGGCCGAAGAGTATTCGGCTACTTTATTCACTGAAGCAGCGCGTCACGGTTCTTTCAATCAAACTTAGATTCGACAGCCGAACTTGCGGACACCGACAATGGAGTCCGAACTACTTCATGATACCCCAACCTAATCATAGCTCATACAGATCCTTCAGCATAAGCCAGACGGATCACATCCACAGCCCACACATGCCTCTTAAGCATTATTTGCAGGTTCGCCCTCGCGCATAACTGGACCAGCGACTTGGAATCAGCTCGGACACACACAGGGGAAATCTCCACCCCACCTGAATACAATCCGAATATTCCTCCAGACTCGCGCACAGCCAACCACCGCCCGGCCCCAACAGGTTCTGCCGTCATGCCTCTCTTTTATAACATGCACCGTACTCATACGCATAGACGTATTACTTAAATACAGCATGTAGAGTCATTCAACTCTTATCTGTTATTATTTCTCAACGAAATTTTGTCATAACGGTATCCGAACATTGTGTTATGCCTTTAAACGTCAGGGGCTTCCTTGCACCCGTATTACGGTGACTAAAGTCCGAACACCTTCTCGGTCGTTCGGCACCCCGAACTTATAGCATTATATGCATCAGCTCCGAATCATATCTTGGGTCATTGGTTGGGTTTGCCCGACTCCCATGTTTTGGTACCTTATGTTCCGCAATATCGGCTAAGGTAGCACTGGGAGAACTACTGCAATTGTGTCCCGATTCTGCCGGACGAACACCTCAGTAGAGAAAGCCGAAAACCGACTGTCATGATAAGGCGAGAGCTGGTCAGCTGTTCGAGAGGTTTTAAAATCTTTAAGGATTTATTCCGCATAGTGCCATAATAAAATGCAGCGTGTGAAGGATCGGTCCACCGATTAGGCTTACGGTCTTCCGAACACCATCATAGTGACCGATCCTTCGCACGCCCTTTCAGCCATGAGGCGGGCCCCTTTCAGGACACCATCATAGTATAATTCGGGCTTACGGTGCTCCTTCCCCTCCGGCGGCCCCTCGGTCATCAGCTTCTCAGCATCAAGCTTCCCCCAGTGCACTTTTGCATGGGCAAATGCCATTTGTGCCCCTTCTATGCAAACCGACTGCTTAATGACGTCCAGCCGAGGGCAGACCCTCACAATCCGCTTCATGAGCCCAAAGAAACTGCTCGGTATGGGCTCAGCGGGCCACAACCGGATAACCAAATCCTTCATGGCTAGTTCGGCCGCCTGATGCAGTTCGATCAGCTGTTTGAGCTGGTCGACAAATGGCACTGGATAATTCGGCGCCAAATACTGCGACTAGAAGAGCTTCTCTGCAGTTTCCTTCTTCTCAGCTCGGCAGAACTAGGCAGCATCAGATATGCTGCGCGACAAATCCGCAAATGCCCCTGAAAAAATTAGGATTCAATGGGTCACCATGAATCTTCCCTACGAAAGCGTAAGGCGCTTTGGAAAAAAAGGGGAGCCCTTACCAACCGCAATCTTCCGCGCCTCCTGAATATCCTTCAGCGCAGCCTGGGCTTCCTCCCGAGCCTCATTCGCGGTCCGGAGAGCTTGGGCAAGTTCAGATTCTTTCAATTATAGACTCTGCTCCAAGCTCTCGCTTCTCCCTACGGCCTCCTGAAGCTCTCGTTCAGCTTCCACGACCCTCGCCTCATGTTTCTCACAGAGAGCCTGCTCCGCGGCCGCTTTCTTTTCGGCCAAGGCAACAGCCTTCTTGAGCGCCTCAATTTCGGCATTTGCCCCTGGAGTGCGTGATATATATATACTTTAAGATAGTCACAACTACTTACTTGTGCTAAAACTTACTAAAAGTTTCAAAACATACCTTGTTTATCCTCCAGCTGCTTCTTCACTCAGCCGAGTTCTTCTTCGGCCCGCACCAGACTCTGCTTGAGTCCGGACACTTCCGCAATATGAGAGGAGGCAGTCACTGCAGCCATCTGATTCATAAAATATATATGTCATTAGCTAAGTCTCCTGCGGACGGGAAGTTGATCCCCTGTCCGGTTCCTATCCTCTCTGAACAGTGTATCAGGGGCTACTATTTATACTATGACAATTTTCTACACATACCTCCAAGCCTTTTATAAGGCTGACACAGGATTCATTCAGTCCGCTCTCGGCCGCCTGAATCTTTTCCATCACCACGTGCATAAGGGCGCGGTGTTCATCAATTATGGACGCACTCTCCAGTGCTTTCAATAGGCCGCCTGACACCTTTGGTTGGACGGAGGTCACAGGCGGAGTAGGATCGCCCCCTCCAGTCAAGAGGGGCTGCCTGCCTGATCCTGGAACCTTAAGGGTCTCCGGGATTGTGCCCGGCTGCGGGCCGGATCCACGATCACCCCCGCCGTCAACATTCATGGGAACCGCCACTCCTGCGTGTCCAGCCCCTGAGGTACGCCGCCCCTGGATCAGGTCCTCTTTGGACGACACCTCGGTGTCACAGCCAGGCTTTGGGGAAGGGGCCCTGGGAGGTGTCTCACTCTCCAAGGCATCGGAACTCAACGAGTCCTCTGATGAGGCCTGTTGGGCCGGAGACCTCGCCGGACTGTAAAAAGTATGGTGCGAATCAAAATACTACATTCTAGTAAATTCTGGATGCATGAATATGTTCGGATTTCATGCACTTACGATTTTACTAGGGGCTGGGCCCTGGGATCCCACTCTGGGCTGCTGTCGATAGCCGTGGTGGACGCCTCGGGGATGGATGTCCTTCCCCTCTTAGGTGAATCTGCCTCTAAGGATGAGGAGGCTGTCCTTTTCTTCCTCTCCCTCGTAGGGGAATCGGGCTCTTCTTCCTCATCCTCTTCCTTCTCCTTGTTCTCTCCGGAGGAGGGAGGGTCTAGAGTCTTCGGACTTCGTGTCCGAAGCACCGTGACGACGGAGACCGCTCCTGGTCTCCTTGGCCTTTTTGTTGGCCTCTTTCTTCAGTGCCTTGTAAGGCGCTGGGACCAGCATCTTCGTCAGAAGAGGTCCTGTCGGTTCTTCCGGCAGCGGGGTCGGACAGTGAATCCGCTCTGCCACCTTCATCCATCCCTGAGGCAATCGTGGAAAGACACGTTAAAAAACATCTCCTTCGGGACATATCAATGAAATATGCGAATAGCCAAGATATGATGACGACTTAACGGACTGGCGGGGTGGGACAATTGGTACCCGCGGTCTGAGGCAGAGTCCGACCATGGTTTGCCGGACTTAAAGAGCACCTTCCAGATGTCCTTGTGCGAGGATCCGAAAAGCTCCCGTAGGGTCTGGTGCTCTGCCGGGTCATACTCCCACAAATCGCAGCCTCTGTGCGGGCAAGGAAGGATCAGGCGGACCAGCATCACCTGGACCACGTCAGCAAGCCTGATGGCCTTGTCCTCCATACCTTTGACGCGCGCCTGGATCATTGACAGTTCGTCGGACGACGACCAGTTCAAGCCCTTCTTGGGCCAGGACGTGAGCCGCAAAGGGGCTCTAGATCGAAACTCAGGAGCAGTGGCCCACTTTTTGCCGTGCGGCTCAGTGATATAGAACCACTGTTGCTGCCACTCCTTGACGGAGTCATTGAAAGTACCCATCGGCCATGTGATCTTGGGCATCCTGCTCACCATGGCGCCTCGCACTCGGCATGTTCGCCATTCACCACTTTGGGCTTCATGTTGAAGATCTTGAGCCATAGCCTGAAGTGCGGTGAGATACAGAGAAAGGCCTCGCACACGACAATAAACGTCGAGATGTTGAGGAAAGAATTGGGGTGATAGATCGTGAAAATCAATCCCGTAGTAATACATGATGCCGTGAACAAAAGGGTGGAGGGGGAACCTGAGCCCGCGGACGAAATGGGGGAGGAAGATGACTCTCTCATGGGGCTCCGGAGTAGGGACAATCTGTCCCGCCTTTGGAAGACGGTGGCCGATTTTCTTGGCCAGATATCCGGTCGCCCGCAGCTTTTTAATATCCTTCTCCTGGACGGAGGAGGCCATCCACTTGCCTCCTGCTCCGGATCCGGACATTTTCGGAGGACCTTTGTTGGTGGGGAGGATGAATGCTTGGGTGCTAGGGCTCGGGCGAAAGAAAAGGGGCAAGCAGAAGCAGAAGAAGGCGTGGGTAGAAAGGAGGAGGCTTTTCCCCTTTATAAAGGCAATGAAACTTTATGCCTCCCCGCTTGCCTAACGGAGCCTGCTCGTTCCCCACTTACCGTAATTGATGGTACAGTTGGGTTACCCATGACCCGTATTGAAGGGGATCCCGCGTTAAGGGGACATGATCTCTACTTTGACAAGACGTGCCGAAGAAACCGCCTCGCGATATGCGCGGAAGCAGGTTGTAAAAGACGGTTCGAATAAAAAACGGACCGTGGCGTGATGTCACTTTTTGAAGAGTTGTCAGCAGATTAGATTCATGGGTTATTATTCTCTCTAGGATGGTATATGGAATTTTATCTTGCAGAGTTAGACACGGTCCTTATGTTCGGAATTTATCTTGAAGTATTCGGAGACAAGGTAGTCAGAGTCGGGATTTAGAGTCGGATTGATTCTCCTTAGATAGGATCAAGTCGTAGTATCGAGTCGTGGAATCGAGGATTCTACTAGATTTACTCAAATAAGATATTTGTATCCATGCCAGAAATTTATATTGGTTATGTAGAGTTTGAACAACAAATATAGAGAAAAAAACATACACGTCAATTCTAGTTGTATTCCACTTCTTTTCATCGCTAACCTATTATCTACTATCTAGACTGCATGTATGGAACATGTATGAGAGCAGGGGCGGATCCATATAGGGTCATGGATGTACATCTCTATAAGAAAAATCATATATATAGCGCATCTGGGTGGAGCTGTATAGCTAGTATTTTCTAGTCCAAACCAAGCTCCAACCTCAAACTTGTAAAAGCGCATCTGGGTGGTCATCACCCTGCAACCCAAGTAGGGCACTAGTCAGCACTAGTACACATATATCACTTGATGCTAGAGAGGGGAGAACAATACGGTAGCCAATTTCTCAATTCAAAAATTCATTTATATTTGTGATATCCCTAAATTTGTAGATTCTATCAAGAGATATTGTTGCTATAGCTCGCCTTTGATTTGGGGTGTGCCACGTACGTGGTTTTGCCCAGTTTTTCATGGCGCGCGTCCACTTCCGTCCACGACGGCTGTCGGGCACTTTTTCCCGTGTCCACGTACAGCCCGTTCACAGCTCCGTGTAACGTCCGTGTACGCGGGATGTGCCACGTACGTGGTTTTGCCCAGTTTTCCATGGCGCGCGTCCACTTTCGTCCACGACGGCCGTCGGGCACTTTTTTCCCGTGTCCACGGACAGCCCTTTCACGGGTCCGTGTAAGGGTCCGTGTACGCGGCGTGTGCCACGTACGTGGTTTTGCCCAGTTTTCCATGGCGCGCGTCCACTTCCGTCCACGACGGCCGTCGGGCACTTTTTCCCGTGTCCACGTACAGCCCGTTCACGGCTCCGTGTAACGTCCGTGTACGCGGGATGTGCCACGTACGTGGTTTTGCCCAGTTTTCCATGGCGCGCGTCCACTTCCGTCCACGACGGCCGTCGGGCACTTTTTTCCCGTGTCCACGGACAGCCCTTTCACGGGTCCGTGTAAGGGTCCGTGTACGCGGCGTGTGCCACGTACGTGGTTTTGCCCAGTTTTCCATGGCGCGCGTCCACTTCCGTCCACGACGGCCGTCGGGCACTTTTTTCCCGTGTCCACGTACAACACGTTCACGGCTTCGTGTAACGGTCCGTGTACGCGGCGTGTGCCACGTGCATGGTTTTGCCCAGTTTTCCATGGCGCGCGTCCACTTTCGTTCACGACGGCAGTTGGCCGGTTTTTTTTCCGTGTCCAAGTACAGCCCATTCACGGCTCCGTGTAACGGTCCGTGTACGTGGGGTGTGCCACGTACGTGGTTTTGCCCAGTTTTCCATGGCGCGCGACCACTTCCGTCCACGACGGCCGTCGGCCAGTTTTTTCCCGTGTCCACGTACAACCCGTTCACGGGTCCGTGTAAGCGTCCGTCCGTGTACGTGGGGTGTGCCACGTACGTAGTTTTGCCCAGTTTTCCATGGCGCGCGTCCACTTCCGTCCACGACGGCCGTCGGCCACTTTTTTCCCCTGTCCACGTACAACACGTTCACGGCTCCGTGTAAGGGTCCGTGTACGTGGCGTGTGCGTTGTACGTGGTTTTGCCCAGTTTTCCATGGCGCGCGTCCACTTCCGTTCACGACGACCGTTGGCCGGTTTTTTCCCGTGTCCACGTATAGCCCGTTCACGGGTCCGTGTAAGCGTCCGTGTAATCATCATCTTCGGACCCCGAATCATCATCCCACCTTTTACGCTTCCGCGAAGAAGACGAGATTATTAGCCTGGAGTTCGCCACCAGCAGTCTCCTTTAGGTAGGCGAAATACATCCGTTAGGATGAAGAAAAAATGGCTTTCTTGTTAGGGTGAAAAAAAATTGAACACCCAAAGTTGATTTTCTAGATCCGCCACTGTATGAGAGGGAAATATATAGAACATTTAAATATTCGATGCAATTGTTTTACTTAGGAGGATTTTTTAGGGTACGTGAATAGATGACCACTTTTACTGCTGACCTGTAGTGCTGAACCTTCAAGGGTCTTGCTCTCCTTCTCCGATCAATCTTGACGCATCCTCCTTCTCATGCCAGTTCCATTCATCGACAAGCCCGATCCTCAGTTTTGATCTAGGGTTTCTGAGAGCTAGATCAAAGGTGTCAGCGCCTGAGCGTCGGGCCATGGGAGGGGAATAAAGGTCCATTAGGCATGTGAGAAGGGTTTGGATGATGGCATACTATTCTGCTACAACTAAACAAATGACTTAGATAAATTAGTAGAATCTGACGTAGTCCATAGCATAGTCGGGATTCTAAAGTTTTGTATAGGATTCTATGATTTGGATCGTGACTCAACATGGATTCTACCATATTTGGATTCATAGTGGGACTTGGATCGACATGCTTTCATAGGGTCGTGAAGTCGTAGGATTCTAGGAGTTGAATCGGGATTCTGACTACCTTGTTCGGAGATGGAACCCGCCTCGCAATGCCGAAGACAATCTACGCGCCGGACTCATTGTCATTGAAGCCTGGTTCAGGGGCTACTGAGGGAGTCCTGGATAAGGGGGTATCCGGACAGCCGGACTATGTACTTTGGCCGGACTGTTGGACTATGAAGATACAAGATAGAAGACTTCGTCCCGTGTCCGGATGTGACTCTCCTTGGCGTGGAAGGCAAGCTTGGCGATTCGGATGTAGATCTCCTCCTCTATAAACCGACCCTGTCTAACCCTAGCCCCCTCCGGTGTCTATATAAACCGGAGTGTTTAGTCCGTAGGACACAACAACAACAACAACAACAATAACAACAACAACAATCATACCATAGGCTAGCTTCTAGGGTTTAGCCTCTCTGATCTCGTGGTAGATCAACTCTTGTAATACTCATATCATCAAGATCAATCAAGCAGGAAGTAGGGTATTGCCTCCATCGAGAGGGCCTGAACCTGGGTAAACATTGTGTCGCCAGCCTCCTGTTACCATTAGCCTTAGACGCATAGTTCGGGACCCCCTACCCGAGATCCACCGGTTTTGACACCGACACCCGTGTCGACCTCTCGCTCTGCTTGACGCCGCCGCAAGCGGTCGGGCCGGTCACGGCTCTAGCGGTGGGTGAAGCACGCGGTGGCTCGGCAAACATTCACCCCCAGGTCGTGGCGATCGAGCCCGACGTATATCACTGCGGTCCAGTTGACCCGTCGACTGACTTAGCAGACACACTTTCCGAGAGCGGGAGTTGTGACCCCGCGGCGGAGGTCCTCATGGTCGACTCTCATCGCGGTCCGCCCGGAGCGGCGAGAACATGGATGACGATGGTACATCGCTCGGCCATGAGGAGTACCAGCCCAACCTCTCAGTTCACAGCAGAGGGAGGAGCTGCATCGACGCAACAAGGAGGCTCTCCATACCCCCATCATAGGGGAAACTGCCGAGGCTCGGGCTTTGGAGGGCGTGCGCCTGGCCACGCTGGCTGAGCGCACTCGTTTGGAGAATCTCTAATATTCTCTCGACGAGCGTGCCCGTCGATTGATCCCCGGATCTAGTCCACGACAACTGTTTCCACCGGAAACTCAGGTATTCCGTACGCCAAATTAAGAATCTTGCAGCTGCTGCGCGTATTGCAGAGTCCATTCAGCCATCTCGCTCAGAGGCGGGAAGGGGCTTGGAACAGATCAGAGCGCTGTTCCAGGCAGCAGGAGATCAGAACTCCGCCGTGTCCCAGTCGCAGACCATGATTCACAGTCGATCGGTAATGGCAGATACCGTTCAGTCGGCACACAGTCCTAGGTCACCATTGAGGCAAAGGGATCGTGAGCATCGTTAGGATCGGCACTTAGGAAGAGTTCATGGAGATGACGATCGAGAGTTCACCCGTGAAAACTACCATCGAGTGCCTTCGCCCCCTTCGAGGGGCGGGTCATACGCGCCCCGGTGGTACGATGATAGGCATCCATACGGTAATGACCGTAGAGTTCCAGTCGACCCAAGAGATCCTGGGTTCGATGCAAGGTCAGTCCTTGTTCAGGGTTTGGTAGACTGGAACAGAGCATACAGAGAAGGGCTAGACAGAGACAGGCCCGGTGGAAGCAGGGTCCACGTATCTGGCCCCGAGTGTTTCGGAAGGGCCATCAGGGCCGCTGAGATCCCCCATAACTTTATATTGGCAACTCGTGTCAGCAAGTTCACGGGAGAGTCGAAGCCCGACACTTGGCTTGAAGATTACCGAGTGGCTGTGCACATCAGCGGCAACAGCGATGAGGTGGCCAGGAAGCACCTCCCTCTGATGCTTGAAGGTTCTGCCAGAGCTTGGCTGAATCAGCTGGCCCCTGGGAGCATTTTGAGTTGGGATGAGTTAGCCCGAGTGTTTACCAGAACATTCGAGGGCACCTGCAAGAGACCTGCCGGTCAACCAGAGTTGCAGCATTGTGTGCAAAAACCGAATGAAACCTTGAGAGACTATATCCAGAGATGGATCACTCTGCACCACACAGTGGAGAATGTGTCAGATCACCAAGCAGTCTGTGCCTTCAAGGAAGGCGTTCGCTACAGAGAACTCAATCTGAAGTTCGGTCTGGCAGGAGATATGACTCTGACTCGGATGATGGAGATTGCCACCAAGTACGCTAACGGCAAAGAGGAAGACCGACTCCAGAGTGGTAAGCATAAAACAGTCGCCCAGGACACTAGAGGAGGAAATTCCAGCCGGAAGCAGAAGCTAAAGGCTGAGGCAGCAGGACCTGCCGAGGCAGCAGTGTTGAATCAAGGAAAGTTCAAAGGAAAGCCCAAAGGGCCCTGGAATCCCAAGAAAGTAAAAGATCAAGATGGAAATGATGTGATGGATTTGCCGTGTCATATTCACACTAAGAAAGATGAAGAGGGGAATCTGATCCTTCCCAAGCACACCACTCGACAGTGTCGACTCCTGATCTAGAGCTTCCAGAAAAAGGGTCAACCCAGCGAGAAGGATAAAGATTCTGAGAAGGAGGAAGACAAAGAAGAAGAGGAAGAAGGATATCCCCATGTTAATGCCACCCTGGTGATTTTTGCTGATGTCGAGAGCAGAAGTCGACTGAAAGTCATTAACAGAGAGGTGAACATGGTTGCTCCGGCAACACCGAAATATCTAAAGTGGTCAAAAACTCCTATCACATTCGACCAGTCAGACCACCCGCCACGAGTAGCTACCCCTGGGCGGCAGGCGCTAGTGGTCGACCCAGTCGTCGGGGGCACTTGATTGACCAAAGTTCTGATGGATGGTGGCAGTGGCCTCAATATCCTGTACACCGAAGCTCTTAAGGGAATGGGCATTCCGATGTCCAAACTCAGCGAGAGCAACATGAGGTTCCATGGAGTCATCCCAGGAAAGAAAGTCGATACACTCGGCCAGATTACTCTTGATGTGGTTTTCGATGATGAGAAGAATTACCACAAAGAAAAGTTGACGTTTGAGGTTGTGGATTTCCAGAGTGCTTATCATGCCATTCTGGGCAGACCTGCCTATGCTAGCTTCATGGCTCGACCATGTTATGTGTACCTCAAGATGAAGATGCCTGGCCCTAAAGGCATGGTCTCTGGTAACCAAAAAAAAACAGAAGATTGTCTTCAGGACGGTGCAAAGATAGCAGATGAGTAGATGGCAGCTATGGAATTCCAAGAGTATCAGAAGACAGCAGATCCAAGTGATTTGTTGCGCGCTAAGAGGCCTGCCTCGGAGTCTGCATTCCAGTCGGCTGGGGAGACCAAGCCGGTTCACATCCACCCGACCGATCCCAATGCCGCTCCGACCTACATCTCAAGAACACTTGATAGCAAATTGGAAGATGCGCTCACCTAGTTCCTCCGTGAGAACTGGGACATCTTCGCATGGAAGCCATCTAACATGCCGGGTGTACCCAGAGAACTGGCCGAGCACCGTTTGCGAGTCGACCCAAAAGCAAAACCTGTCAAAGAGCATCTTCGTTGATCTGCCACGGAGAAGAGGAAGGCAATTAGCAAGGAGGTGGCTCGGCTTCTGGCCACTGAGTTCATCCACGAGATATACCACTCCGAGTGGCTCGCCAATGTCGTTGTGGTTCCCAAGAAAGACAAATCACTTCATATGTGTATTGACTTCAAGCACATCAATCGGGCCTGCTCGAAAGATCATTTTTCTTTGCTCCACATCGACCAGATAGTCGACTCAACTGCGGGGTGCGAGCGACTGTCCTTCCTGGACGTCTATTCCGGGTACCATCAGATCCGACTGTTTGGACCTGACGAGATCAAGACCACTTTCATCACCCCGTTCGGTTGTTTTTGTTACGTCACCATGCCCTTCGGCCTCAAGAATGCTGGTGCCACATTCATGCGCATGATTCAGAAGTGCCTGCTCACTTAGATTAGTCGGAATGTGGGAGCATACATGTATGACATAGTGGTTAAGTCACACAAAGGTTCCGACCTACTAACTGATCTCGCTGAAACCTTTGCCAACCTAAGAAGGTATGATATGAAGCTCAATCCATCAAAATGTACATTCGGAGTCCCAGGCGAAAAACTACTCGGTTTTCTCATTTCCGAACGAGGAATCGACGCAAATCCAGAGAAGATTGGCACAATCCTCCGAATGAAGTGCGTAGTGTGAGTGCATGATGTTCAGAAGCTTACCAGTTGTTTGGCTGCATTGAGTCGATTCATCTCACGCCTCGGTGAAAATGCATTGCCTCTTTACCGGCTGATGAAGAAGTCTGACAAGTTCGAGTGGAATGACGAAGCCGAAGTAGCGTTTGAAGAGCTCAAAGCCCTGTTTTCCACCCAGCCGGTGCTTGTTGCTCCAGTCAATAAAGAACCTCTTTTGCTTTACATCGCAGCCATAGGACAAGTTGTCAGCACAGTGCTCACGGTCGAGCGGGAAGACGAAGGCAAAACCTTCAAAGTTTAGCGCCCAGTCTATTACATTTCAGAGGTCTTGACCCCGTCCAAGGAGAGATACCCTCATTATCAGAAGCTTGTTTATGGTATCTACTTAACCATGAAGAAGGTTGCACATTATTTCTCTGATCATTCAGTCCAGTCATCAGCGACGCTCCATTATCAGAGATCCTGAACAATAGAGATGCAACTAGTCGAGTGGCAAAGTGGGCGATTGAACTTCTTCCATTGGATATCAAGTTTGAGGCAAAGAAGACCATCAAGTCTCAAGCAATTGCAGATTTCCTCGCAGAGTGGACAGAACAACAGCAGCCGACTCAAATCTAGTCGGAACATTGGACCATGTTCTTTGATAGGTCCAAGATGTTGAATGGCTCTGGCGCAGGGGTGGTCTTAATGTCCCCACGAGGAGACAAACTCAGTTATGTCCTCTAGATTCACTTTGATTCTTCTAACAATGAAGCTGAATATGAGGTACTATTGTATGGGTTGCGTATGGCCATTTCACTCGGCGTCTGGTGCTTGATGGTCTACGGCGACTCAGATTTAGTGGTTAATCGGGTAATGAAGGAATGGGATGTCAGGAGTCCTGCAATGGCTGGTTATTGCAACGCAGTGAGAAAGCTAGAGAAGAAGTTTGAGGGGTTAGAGCTCCACCACATACCTCGACTCAAATATCAAGCGGGTGATGATCTGGCGAAGATAGGTTCCACTCGGAAGCCTGTTCCTAGCAATGTGTTCTTGGAGCATCTCCATACCCCATCAGTACAGGAGGATCCCTTCAAGGAAGAGCCCCCGCAACCGATAAGTTCTGCCAACCCGACTGAAATCAAGATTCCAGCTGTGGTCGACCTCATCATGGAGGTCTTGGTAATCACACCCGACTGGACAGTACCGTACATTGCATACATTCTCAGGAAGGAACTCCCAAAGGATGAGGATGAAGCTCGTCAGATAGTCCGTCGATCCAAGGCCTTTAAAGTGATGAAAGGACATCTTTACAGAGAAAGTGTCACAGGAGTGGCTCAACACTGCATCACCCCAGAGGAAGGTCGAATGATCCTAAATGATATCCACTTGGGGACCTGTGGTCACCATGCGTCCTCTCGAACCATCGTGGCCAAAGCATATCGAGCGGGATTCTACTGGCCTCGAGCAAATGAAATGGCTAAAGATATAGTCGACAAGTGTGCAGGCTGCAAGTTCTACTCCAACATGTCCCACAAACCCGCGTCTCCCTTGAAGACTATTCCACTCGTCTGGCCATTTGTAGTCTGGGGGTTGGACATGGTCGGCCCCTTCAAAACCGGTGCGAGTGGTTTCACACATTTGCTTGTAGCAGTCGACAAGCTTACTAAATGGATCGAAGCTAGTGTTGGGGAACGTTGCAGTAAAATAAATTTTTTACTATGTTCAGCAAGATAAATCTATGAGTTCATCTAGCAACGAGAGAGAGAGAGAGATGCATCTACATACCACTTGTAGACCGCGTGCGGAAGTGTTCAAGAGAACGGGGTTGAGGTAGTCGTTCTCGTCGTGATCCTATCACCGGAGATCCTAGCGCCGAATGGACGGCACCTCCGCGTTCAACACACGTACGGTCAGCGTGACGTCTCCTCCGTCTTGATCCAGCAAGGGGGAAGGAGAGGTTGATGAAGATCCAGCAGCACGACGGCGTGGTGGTGGATGCAGCAGGACTCCGGCAGGGCTTCGCCAAGCAACTGCGGGAGGAGGAAGAGGTGTAGCAGGGGGAGGGAGGCGCCAAGACTCAGGGTGCGGCAGCCCTCCCTCCCCCTCCTTTATATAGGCTCCCTGGCGGGGGGCGCCAGCCCTGGAGATGGGAATCTCCCAAGGGGGCGGCGGCCAGGGGGGTGGAGTGCCCCCCAAGGCAAGTGGTGCGCCCCCCCCCCCACCCTAGGGTTTCCAACCCTAGGCGCAGGGGGGCCAAGGGGGGGCGCACCAGCCCACTAGGGGCTGGTTCCCCTCCCACTTCAGCCCACGGGGCCCTCCGGGATAGGTGGCCCCATTCGGTGGACCTCCGGGACCCTTCCGATGGTCCCGGTACAATACCGGGTGACCCCGAAACTTTCCCGATGGCCGAAACAGCACTTCCTATATATAATTCTTTACCTCCGGACCATTCCGGAACTCCTCGTGACGTCCGGGATCTCATCCGGGACTCCGAACAACATTCGGTTTGCTGCATACTCATATTCATACAACCCTAGCGTCACCGAACCTTAAGTGTGTAGACCCTACGGGTTCGGGAGACATGCAGACATGACCGAGACGGCTCTCCGGTCAATAACCAACAGCGGGATCTGGATACCCATGTTGGCTCCCACATACTCCTCGATGATCTCATCGGATGAACCACGATGTCGAGGATTCAAGCAACCCCGTATACTATTCCCTTTGTCAGACGGTATGTTACTTGCCCGAGATTCGATCGTCGGTATCCCAATACCTCGTTCAATCTCGTTGCCGGCAAGTCACTTTACTCGTACCGTAATGCATGATCCCGTGACCAGACACTTGGTCACTTTGAGCTCATTATGATGATGCACTACCGAGTGGGCCCAGTGATACCTCTCCGTAATACGGAGTGACAAATCCCAGTCTCGATCCGTGTCAACCCAACAGACACTTTCGGAGATACCTGTAGTGCACCTTTATAGTCACCCAGTTACGTTGTGACGTTTGGTACACCCAAAGCACTCCTACGGTATCCGGGAGTTACACGATCTCATGGTCTAAGGAAGAGATACTTGACATTGGAAAAGCTCTAGCAAAACGAACTACACGATCTTGTGCTATGCTTAGGATTGGGTCTTGTCCATCACATCATTCTCCTAATGATGTGATCCCGTTATCAACGACATCCAATGTCCATAGTCAGGAAACCATGACTATCTGTTGATCAACGAGCTAGTCAACTAGAGGCTCACTAGGGACATGTTGTGGTCTAAGTATTCACACGTGTATTACGATTTCCGGATAATACAATTATAGCATGAATAAAAGACAACTATCATGAACAAAGAAATATAATAATAATCCTTTTATTATTGCCTCTAGGGCATATTTCCAACAGTCTCCCACTTGCACTAGAGTCAATAATCTAGTTACATTGTGATGAATCGAACACCCATAGAGTTCTGGTGTTGATCATGTTTTGCTCGCGGAAGAGGTTTAGTCAACGGATCTGCGACATTCAGATCCGTATGTACTTTGCAAATATCTATGTCTCCATCTTGAACATTTTCACGGATGGAGTTGAAACGACGCTTGATGTGCCTGGTCTTCTTGTGAAACCTGGGCTCCTTGGCAAGGGCAATAGCTCCAGTGTTGTCACAGAAGAGAGTGATTGGCCCCGACGCATTGGGTATGACTCCTAGGTCGGTGATGAACTCCTTCATCCATATTGCTTCATGCGCTGCCTCCGAGGCTGCCATGTACTCCGCTTCACATGTAGATCCCGCCACGACGCTCTGCTTGCAACTGCACCAGCTTACTGCTCCACGATTCAACATATACACGTATCCGGTTTGTGACTTAGAGTCATCCAGATCTGTGTCGAAGCTAGCGTCGACGTAACCCTTTACGACGAGCTCTTCGTCACCTCCATAAACGAGAAACATGTCCTTTGTCCTTTTCAGGTACTTTAGGATATTCTTGACCGCTGTCCAGTGTTCCTTGCCGGGATTACTTTGGTACCTACCTACCAAACTTACGGCAAGGTTTACATCTGGTCTGGTACACAGCATGGCATACATAATAGATCCTATGGCTGAGGCATAGGGGATGACACTCATCTCTTCTTTATCTTCTGCCGTGGTCGGGCATTGAGCCGAGCTCAATCTCACACCTTGCAATACAGGCAAGAACCCTTTCTTGGACTGATCCATTTTGAACTTCTTCAAAATCTTATCAAGGTATGTGCTTTGTGAAAGACCTATGAGGCGTCTCGATCTATCCCTATAGATCTTGATGCCTAATATGTAAGCAGCTTCTCCAAGGTCCTTCATTGAAAAACACTTATTCAAGTAGGCCTTAATGTTGTCCAAGAATTCTATATCATTTCCCATCAAAAGTATGTCATCTACATATAATATGAGAAATGCTACAGAGCTCCCACTCACTTTCTTGTAAACGCAGGCTTCTCCATAAGTCTGCATAAACCCAAACGCTTTGATCATCTCATCAAAGCGAATGTTCCAACTCCGAGATGCTTGCACCAGCCCATAAATGGATCGCTGGAGCTTGCATACTTTGTTAGCATTCTTAGGATCGACAAAACCTTCCGGCTGCATCATATACAGCTCTTCCTTAAGATAACCGTTAAGGAATGCCGTTTTGACGTCCATCTGCCATATCTCATAATCATAGTATGCGGCAATTGCTAACATGATTCGGACGGACTTAAGCTTCGCTACGGGAGAGAAAGTCTCATCGTAGTCAACCCCTTGAACTTGTCGATAACCCTTAGCGACAAGTCGAGCTTTATAGATGGTGACATTACCATCCGCGTCCGTCTTCTTCTTAAAGATCCATTTGTTTTCTATCGCTCGCCGATCATCGGGCAAGTCAGTCAAAGTCCATACTTTGTTTTCATACATGGATTCTATCTCGGATTGCATGGCTTCTAGCCATTTGTTGGAATCTGGGCCCGCCATCGCTTCTTCATAGTTCGAAGGTTCACCGTTGTCTAACAACATGATTTCCAGGACAGGGTTGCCATACCACTCTGGTGTGGAACGTGTCCTTGTGGACCTACGAAGTTCAGTAGCAACTTGATCCGAAGTACCTTGATCATCATCATTAATTTCCTCTCCAGTCGGTGTAGGCACCACAGGAACATTTTCCTGAGCTGCACTACTTTCCGGTTCAAGAGGTAGTACTTCATCGAGTTCTACTTTCCTCCCACTTACTCCTTTCGAGAGAAACTCTTTTTCCAGAAAGGATCCGTTCTTGGCAACAAAGATCTTGCCTTCGGATCTAAGGTAGAAGGTATACCCAATGGTTTCCTTAGGGTATCCTATGAAGACGCATTTTTCCGACTTGGGTTCGAGCTTTTCAGGTTGAAGTTTCTTGACATAAGCATCGCATCCCCAAACTTTTAGAAACGACAGCTTAGGTTTCTTCCCAAACCATAATTCATACGGTGTCGTCTCAACGGATTTAGACGGTGCCCTATTTAAAGTGAATGTAGCTGTCTCTAGAGCGTATCCCCAAAATGATAGCGGTAAATCGGTAAGAGACATCATAGATCGCACCATATCCAATAGAGTGCGATTACGACGTTCGGACACACCGTTACGCTGAGGTGTTCCAGGCGGCGTGAGTTGTGAAACGATTCCACATTTCCTTAAGTGCGTACCAAATTCGTGACTTAAATATTCTCCTCCACGATCCGATCGTAAGAATTTTATCTTTCGGTCACGTTGATTCTCTACTTCATTCTGAAATTCCTTGAACTTTTCAAAGGTCTCAGACTTGTGTTTCATCAAGTAGACATACCCATATCTACTTAAGTCATCAGTGAGAGTGAGAACATAACGATATCCTCCGCGAGCCTCAACGCTCATTGGACCACACACATCAGTATGTATGATTTCCAATAAGTTGGTTGCTCGCTCCATTGTTCCGGAGAACGGAGTCTTGGTCATTTTGCCCATGAGGCATGGTTCGCATGTGTCAAATGATTCATAATCGAGAGACTCTAAAAGTCCATCAGCATGGAGCTTCTTCATGCGCTTGACACCAATGTGACCAAGGCGGCAGTGCCACAAGTATGTGGGACTATCGTTATCAACTTTACATCTTTTGGTATTCACACTATGAATATGTGTAACATTACGTTCGAGATTCATTAAGAATAAACCATTGACCATCGGGGCATGACCATAAAACATATCTCTCATATAAATAGAACAACCATTATTCTCGGATTTAAATGAGTAGCCATCTCGTATTAAACGAGATCCAGATACAATGTTCATGCTCAAACTTGGCACTAAATAACAATTATTGAGGTTCATAACTAATCCCGTGGGTAAATGTAGAGGTAGCGTGCCGACGGCGATCACATCGACCTTGGAACCATTCCCGACGCGCATCGTCACCTCGTCCTTCGCCAGTCTCCGCTTATTCCGCAGCTCCTGCTGTGAGTTACAAATGTGAGCAACGGCACCGGTATCAAATACCCAGGAGTTACTACGAGTACTGGTAAGGTACACATCAATTACATGTATATCACATATACCTTTAGTGTTGCCGGCCTTCTTGTCCGCTAAGTATTTGGGGCAGTTCCGCTTCCAGTGACCCTTCCCTTTGCAATAAAAGCACTCAGTCTCAGGCTTGGGTCCATTCTTTGACTTCTTCCCGGCAACTGGCTTACCGGGCGCGGCAACATCTTTGCCGTCCTTCTTGAAGTTCTTCTTACCCTTGCCCTTCTTGAACTTAGTGGTCTTATTGACCATCAACACTTGATGTTCTTTCTTGATTTCAACCTCTGCTGACTTCAGCATTGAAAATACTTCAGGAATGGTCTTCACCATCCCCTGCATATTGTAGTTCATCACAAAGCTCTTGTAGCTCGGTGGGAGCGACTGAAGGATTCTGTCAATGACCGCCTCGTCCGGGAGGTTGATCTCCAGCTGGGACAGGCGGTTGTGCAACCCAGACATTTTGAGTATGTGCTCACTGACAGAACTGTTTTCCTCCATCTTACAACTATAGAACTTGTCGGAGACTTCATATCTCTCGACCCGGGCATGAGCTTGAAAAACCATTTTCAGCTCCTCGAACATCTCATATGCTCCGTGTTGCTCAAAACGCTTTTGGAGCCCCGGTTCTAAGCTGTAAAGCATGCCGCACTGAACGAGGGAGTAATCATCAGCACGTGACTGCCAAGCGTTCATAACGTCTTGGTTCTCTGGGATGGGTGCTTCACCTAGCGGTCCTTCTAGGACATATGCTTTCTTGGCTGCTATGAGGATGATCCTCAGGTTCCGGACCCAGTCCGAATAGTTGCTGCCATCATCTTTCAGCTTGGTTTTCTCTAGGAACGCGTTGAAGTTCATGTTGACATGAGCGTTGGCCATTTGATCTACAAGACATATTTTGCAAAGATTTTAGACTAAGTTCATGATAATTAAGTTCATCTAATCAAATTATTTAATGAACTCCCACTCAGATTGACATCCCTCTAGTCATCTAAGTGTTACACGATCCGAGTCGACTAGGCCGTGTCCGATCATCACGTGAGACGGACTAGTCATCATCGGTGAACATCTCCATGTTGATCGTATCTTCCATACGACTCATGTTCGACCTTTCGGTCTCTTGTGTTCCGAGGCCATGTCTGTACATGCTAGGCTCGTCAAGTTAACCCTAAGTGTTTTGCATGTGTAAAACTGTCTTACACCCGTTGTATGTGAACGTAAGGATCTATCACACCCGATCATCACGTGGTGCTTCGAAACGACGAACTTTAGCAACGGTGCACAGTTAGGGGGAACACTTTCTTGAAATTATTATAAGGGATCATCTTATTTACTACCGCCGTTCTAAGTAAACAAGATGCATAAAACATAATAAACATCACATGCAATTATATAAAGTAGTGACATGATATGGCCAATATCATATAGCTCCTTCGATCTCCATCTTCGGGGCTCCATGATCATCTTCGTCACCGGCATGACACCATGATCTCCATCATCATGATCTCCATCATCGTGCCTCCATGAAGTTGCTCGCCAACTATTACTTCTACTACTATAGCTAACGGCTTAGCAATAAAGTAAAGTAATTACATGGCGTTAAATCATTGACACGCAGGTCATACAATAATTAAGACAACTCCTATGGCTCCTGCCGGTTGTCATACTCATCGACATGCAAGTCGTGATTCCTATTACAAAAACATGATCTCATACATCACAATATATCATTCATCATTCATCACAACTTCTGGCCATATCACATCACATGACAATTGCTGCAAAAACAAGTTAGACGTCCTCTAATTGTTGTTGCATCTTTTACGTGGCTGCAATTGGGTTCTAGCAAGAACGTTTTCTTACCTACGAATAACCACAACGTGATTTTGTCAACTTCTATTTACCCTTCATAAGGACCCTTTTCATCAAATCCGCTCCAACTAAAGTAGGAGAGACAGACACCCGCTAGCCACCTTATGCAACTAGTGCATGTCAGTCGGTGGAACCTGTCTCACGTAAGCGTACGTGTAAGGTCGGTCCGGGTCGCTTCATCCCACAATACCGCTGAAGCAAGAAAATACTAGTAGTGGCAAGCAAGTTGACAAGATCTACGCCCACAACAGATTTGTGTTCTACTCGTGCAATAGAGAACTACGCATAGACCTAGCTCTGATACCACTATTGGGGAATGTTGCAGTAAAATAAAAAAATTCCTACGTTCACCAAGATCAATCTATGAGTTCATCTAGCAACAAGAGAGAGAGATGCATCTACATACCACTTGTAGATCGCGTGCGGAAGCGTTCAAGAGTACGGGGTTGAGGTAGTCGTTCTCGTCGTGATCCTATCACCGGAGATCCTAGCGCCGAACGGACGGCACCTCCGCATTCAACACACGTACGGTCAGCATGACGTCTCCTCTGTCTTGATCCAGCAAGGGGGAAGGAGAGGTTGATGAAGATCCAGCAGCACGACGGTGTGGTGGTGGATGCAGCAGGACTCCGGCAGGGCTTCGCCAAGCAACTGCGGGAGGAGGAAGAGGTGTAGCAGGGGGAGGGAGGCGCCAAGACTCAGGGTGCGGCTGCCCTCCCTCCCCCTCCTTTATATAGGCCCCCTGGGGGGGCGCCGGCCCTGGAGATGGGAATCTCCCAAGGGGGCGGCGGCCAGGGGGGTGGAGTGCCCCCCAAGGCAAGTGGTGCGCCCCCCACCCTAGGGTTTCCAACCCTAGGCGCAGGGGGGCCCAAGGGGGGCGCACCAGCCCACTAGGGGCTGGTTCCCCTCCCACTTCAGCCCACGGGGCCCTCCGGGATAGGTGGCCCCACCCGGTGGACCCCCGGGACCCTTCCGGTGGTCCCGGTACAATACCGGGTGACCCCGAAACTTTCCTGATGGCCGAAACAGCACTTCCTATATATAATTCTTTACCTCCGGACCATTCCGGAACTCCTCGTGACGTCCGGGATCTCATCCGGGACTCCGAACAACATTCGGTTTGCTGCATACTCATATTCATACAACCCTAGCGTCACCGAACCTTAAGTGTGTAGACCCTACGGGTTCGGGAGACATGCAGACATGACCGAGACGGCTCTCCGGTCAATAACCAACAGCGGGATCTGGATACCCATGTTGGCTCCCACATACTCCTCGATGATCTCATCGGATGAACCACGATGTCGAGGATTCAAGCAACCCCGTATACTATTCCCTTTGTCAGACGGTATGTTACTTGCCCGAGATTCGATCGTCGGTATCCCAATACCTTGTTCAATCTCGTTGCCGACAAGTCACTTTACTCGTACCATAATGCATGATCCCGTGACCAGACACTTGGTCACTTTGAGCTCATTATGATGATGCACTACCGAGTGGGCCCAGTGATACCTCTCCGTTATACGGAGTGACAAATCCCAGTCTCGATCTGTGTCAACCCAACAGACACTTTCGGAGATACCTGTAGTGCACCTTTATAGTCACCTAGTTACGTTGTGACGTTTGGTACACCCAAAGCACTCCTACGGTATCTGGGAGTTACACGATCTCATGGTCTAAGGAAGAGATACTTGACATAGGAAAAGCTCTAGCAAAACGAACTACACAATCTTGTGCTATGCTTAGGATTGGGTCTTGTCCATCACATCATTCTCCTAATGATGTGATCCCGTTATCAATTACATCCAATGTCCATAGTCAGGAAACCATGACTATCTGTTGATCAACGAGCTAGTCAACTAGAGGCTCACTAGGGACATGTTGTGGTCTAAGTATTCACACGTGTATTACGATTTCCGGATAATACAATTATAGCATGAATAAAAGACAACTATCATGAACAAAGAAATATAATAATAATCCTTTTATTATTGCCTCTAGGGCATATTTCCAACAGCTAGACCCATCAAGAACCTTGGTGCAAGCACCGCTGTCAGTTTCATCAAGGAGTTGATATTCAGATATGGAGTTCCGCACAACATTATCACAGATAATGGCTCCAACTTTGATTCTGACGAGTTTAAGGCGTTCTTTGAGACCCAAGGCACTCGGGTCAACTACGCATCAGTCGCACACCCGCAGTCGAATGGACAAGCAGAAAGGGCGAATGGTTTGATCCTCCAAGGATTAAAGCCCCATGTCGGTGTCAAAACCGGCGGATCTTGGGTAGGGGGTCCCGAACTGTGCGTCTAGGCGGATGGTAACAGGAGACAAGGGACACGATGTTTTACCCAGGTTTGGGCCCTCTTGATGGAGGTAAAACCCTACGTCCTGCTTGATTGATATTGATGATGTGGGTATTACAAGAGTAGATCTACCACGAGATCAAGGAGGCTAAACCCTAGAAGCTAGCCTATGGTATGATTGTTGTTCGTCCTATGGACAAAAGCCATCCAGTTTATATAGACACGGGAGAGGGCTAGGGTTACACAGAGTCGGTTACAATGGTAGGAGATCTACATATCCGTATCGCCAAGCTTGCCTTCCATGCCAAGGAAAGTCCCATCCGGACACGGGACGAAGTCTTCAATCTTGTATCTTCATAGTCTTGGAGTCCGGCCGATGATGATAGTCCGGCTATCTGGACACCCCCTAGTCCAGGACTCCCTCAGTAGCCCCTGTACCAGGCTTCAATGACGACGAGTCCCGCGCGCATATTGTCTTCGGCATTGCAAGGCGGGTTCCTCCTCCAAGTAATTTATAGAAGATTGTGAACACCAGGATAGTGCCCGGCTCTGCAAAATAAATTCCACATACCACCGCAGAGAGAATAATATTTACACAAGTTCAATCTACTGACGTATTTTGTGGCGTGACGTCACACCACAACCAAGCCTTTACTCGAATCATTTTTATTGTACCACCTCAGCGCGTTTAGCGAAGCAGTTTCCTTGGCACGTCTTGTCGAAGCAGAGATCGTGTTCCCCTTATTCCGGGATTCCCATCAATACGAACGTGGGTAACCCAACCGCGCCATTGATTGCGGCGCTTGGGAGATAAGCGAGTTTTATCAGGCCGGTGGGGACGCATGGTTTCGTCCGCCCATATAAGGGGATAAAGATCCACCCTTTTACCTATGCCTTCTTCCTCCTTTACTTATCCATCTCCGCGAACTCGAGCTCCAGTGCCCAAGCCCGCACATCTCACCTCAACCTTCTCCAACTATGTCCGGAGCGGGAGGCAAGTGGATGGCCTCCTCCATTACGGAGGGGCACATCAAGAAGCTACACAACACCGGATATCTGTCCAGCGACATTGCGCACCGGCTCCTCGACGAGGGGGAGCTCATCCCCACCCCCAGGCCCCATGAGAGGGTAGTATTCCTTTCCCATTTCCTCCGCGGGTTGGGCTTCCCACTCCATCCCTTTGTCCGGGGGCTCATGTTCTACTACGGCCTGGATTTCCATGATCTGGCCCCGAATTTCATCCTCAACATCTCGGCGTTTATCGTCGTGTGTGAGGCCTTCCTCTGCATCCAGCCCCACTTCGGCTTGTGGCTCAAGACCTTCAGTGTCAAGCCGAAGGTTGTGAAGGGCAGCCAAGCGGAGTGCGGAGGCGCCATGGTGGGCAAGATGCCCAACGTTACTTGGCTCGAGGGCACCTTTGTGGAAACCATTAAGGGGTGGCAATCGGGGTGGTACTACATCATCGAGCCGCGTGACCCTAAATGGGCAGCGACCCCGAATTCAGATCTGGCATCCCCATACGGCTCACCTCCTGGAAAGAGAGTGGCCTGACATGGGGTGATTCGATGGAGCTGACCGGACTCCAAGCCTGCGTCCAAAAGCTAGTGAACATGAAGCTCAAGCTTGTCAACGTAGTCCAGGTCATGCTCATCCGCCGGATTCTCCCGTGCCAACAATGGGACTTCAATATGTGGGAGTTCGATTCGGCGCAGCACCAGACTTTGAGCGGGCTCTTTGACACTACGTACGAAGAGGCCTGGAGGGTGCTGTTTAAGGGCGCCGAGGTTCCCGCATCCGCTACCGAAGATCGCGGATTCAGCTCGCAGCGTCTGGCTAGCGAGGTAAGCGATTTTACCCTTTACGGGACACTTGTTTTCCATAGTTTGACTCTATGCGGGATCTAAACTCACTCTCCTTTGACAGGACTGTCTGAAGAAGGCCGAGCAGACTAATTGTCGGGCCCCTTTGCCAGAAGACCCAGCGGACGCCCGCTTAATGGGGCTGCTGGTTCCGGCACCCCACGTGGTGCCGGAGAAGAAGGCCAAGAAGAAGGCCACGGGCACTCGAAAGAGTTCCCGTTTTCAGGTGTCATCGGACTTATCGTCCGGTGACTCCGAGGCGGACTCCTCCCACGAAGGCGAGGAGGAGAAGAAAGAGGCCTCTCCCCCAGCGAGGGGAGGGAAGAAAAGGAAGGCCTCCCCAACGAGGGAGGCCGAAGGGTCCAAGAAGGGAAGGAATCTTCCCCCGGACTGCTCTGCCAACACCGACGACGACCACAAGGACTGGCCTTCAAGGGCCAAGCCCCTGGCGAGATCGTAAGTATCCGGACTCCCGAATAACTTCATGATTTTTCTTTTCGCCACATGGTGTCTTTCTAATGCCGCATACAACCCTGCAGTCCGTCCAAGGATGATCTTCCTGCTTCGTCGAGCGGGTCCTTGGGTGCGTCAGATATGGATTCCCTTCCGACCACCTCCACCCCCCGTGATGCGGACGATGCTGAGGTGGGATCCCGGGAAGGGACCCGCTCGGAGGAGGAGGCCCCGGAGGTGCCGCAGGGCAACCTCCCGGACTTTGCACCGGACTCCGCACCAGAACCTGTAGTGGCTCCGGAGTCCGGCGGGCGGCCCCTTCGTAAGAAGGGCAAGACCGTGACGCCGGCGGCCTCCATCGAACCGGAGGCACCGGATAGCTTGCTGGAGGCGCTCAATGGCGCTTCCATCGAAGAGGAACACCGCACCGTCATGAGTGCGGTGATTCAGAAGGTTCAGCTCACCAAGAGCAGGCTGACCGAAGCCTGCAGCAGCCTTCTAACAGGCTTTGAGGTAAGAATTTTGATATATGTAAATAGTACTGCATAGACAGTAGCCCCTGATGCTCGGTTCGGTGTTCGGAAAGAAAAGCCGGACTAAGGATCTAAAAAGATATACGCAGGAGTCATAAAAAATATGTCAATATGGGATTGCAGGCTGTGCTGCTGACCTCTGCCGCACTGACTGCAGAGGTCAATACTTTGAAGCAAAGCCTCGAGCGGTCCGAGAACAAGCTCGGCCGTGCCAAGAAGCAGCTCGAGGACAAGGAAGGTGAGTAACACCTTATTAAAATTGTACCTTACAGAAAAGGATTTGGTTGCAAGAAGAATGACAAGGATAACGTGGGTATTGCAGGGGCCACGAACGAGGTGGCGACCCTGAAGGAGGCAGTGCCCGCGGCCGAACGTAATGCGGCCGCGGAGCACACCGAGCGAGAGAAGCAGGAGGCGCGGGTGGCGGAGGTACAACAAGAGCTCCAGGCTCTCGTGGAAAAACATGAGAGTTTGGAGCGCGACTCGAAGACTCGAGAGTCCGAGCTTGCCTCGGCTCTTGAGAGTGCCAAAGCTGCTAAGGCCGAAGCCTACAAGGCCCTCGAGGAAATCGAGGCATTGAAGAAAATAGCGGCGGGTAAGGCATTTTTCATGCAAAGCAAGCATGTGAGTGTGAATTACCTATCACTTACCCGAATTCGGAGCTCTCCAGGAGCGTTCGTAGATCTGCCCCGCAGCGTGTCCGATGCTGCCGCTTTCTACAGGGCCGAGGAGGGGAGCTCGACGGAGAAGGTCTTCTGGTCTCACTATGCTGAGGCCGGACATCCGGTGCCCCTTAGCGACCAGCTGAAGTAGCTGGTCGAGCTCCACAAGGTGGCCGAACAGGCCATGAAGGGCCTCATAGTTTGGCTGTGGCCCGGGGAGGCCATGCCTGGGAGCTACTTCGGCCTGGTGCGGTGGCTGGTGGATGCTTGTCCATGGGTTGAAGTCATCAAGCACTCCGCCTGTATTGAAGGTGCCCATCGGGCCCTTGCCCGCACAAAGGTGCAATGGGGCAAGATGGATGCTGAGAAGCTTGTGACGGACGCGCCACCGCCGGGCAAGGAGTATCGCATGCCCGAGATGTATTATAAGAGTGTCCTAAAGGGTGCCCGCATTATTGCGGGTGAGTGCTCCAAAGATGTAATATTTGAGTAGACTCGCATTTTGTTATCCTGTGCGCTGAAAACTTTGTTCATATGCGCTAAGCAACGCTTGTTAATTTAAAATATTACCTTCTGTGCGGCCGTTTATCAAATCTAAGAGATGGCAAGTCGTCGGCTTCAGCCCCCATGCCACGAGTGCTGGGGTGTTCAGGATAAATTTGAGCACTCTTGTTCCCATTTTTGGGTCCATCTAGGGAGACGCTCAACACAACGAACGAGGCAACCGGACTTATAATGCTTGAACACTCTCACTTAGCCATAGAATTCTATAATTTTAAATTTCGGCGAAGCCCCTAGTGTTTGGAAGGCCGAATTTGGGGCGCTATCCACGCCTGGGCCGGACAAAGCCGGTTCCTCGCTCTAAGCGGCATAAGTCTTTAGGGACTCGAAAAAAACCTCTCGAACAGCGACCGGCTCTCGCCGCATCATGACGGTCAGTTTTAGCTTTCTCCACTGAGGCGCTCGCCCATCTCAACTGGGGCGCAATCGCAATGGTTCTCCCAGTTCTACCTTAGCCGATACAACGGAACGTAAGGTACCAAAACATGGGAGCCGGGCAAACCCAACTATTGACCCAAGACATGATTCGGAGCTGATGCATATAATGCTATAAGTTCGGGGTGCCGCACTTCTGAAAGTGTTCGGACTTATCACACCATGATGCGGGAAACATAAGCCCCTGGTGTATTTAGCCGTACCAAAGTGTACGGATGCAACATGTCATAAATGAACATATGTATAAGAAAGAAATGCAATTATAAGCAAAAAGGTGCTGCATTGTTTATTCAAGAAATACTGCCGTGAATGCAGAATGATACAAATAGTGCGGTAAGCAAGGGATGGGACTATTAAACATGCCCCCCTCCAGGGGTAGGCTGCGGAATGGTGTATAAAACAGATTTAATGCTCGTAATGGAGACCACCTGGATATTCGTCGTAGCCTTTCTCCTTCCCTGGCTGTTGCATCGTGAGTTCGGCAGGTCTACTGCCGGACAGGGCCTCTGATGAACGGAGTCCTGTGGGTAAAAAAAAGAAAGAAAAAGAGAAAAAAGAACGACATACTTGAGAGCCCCTAGTGTGGTTAAGCTGCATTCTGGGCCTATCGTGGTCGTGCCCCTCCCCCTATGCCCATGGTATCTTCAGAGTGTAATGATGTACGCAAAGGACCAGTCTTGCAATTTTGCAGGGGTTGGGGTTGGGGCCGCCTTGCTATGCATGCTCGGAACGTGCCAGGTGGTCTTGTTGTAGGTTACTCCGGGCGCGTTTATCCGTGTCCGGTCGCTTAATGGCCGGACTCGAGAATTGCCTTAAGAGGCTGCACTGTACTTCTGCCGCGAGAGCCGCTGTATGTTCCTCCGTTCGGAGAGAGTGTTCAGTGTTTCCGTTGACCGTGAGGACTCCTCGAGGGCCTGGCATCTTGAGCTTGAGGTATGCGTAGTGCGGCACCGCGTTGAACTTTGCAAACGCGATACGTCCGAGCAGAGCATGATAGCCGCTGCGGAACGGAACCATGTCGAAGATTAACTCCTCGCTTCGGAAGTTATCCGGGGATCCGAAGACCACTTCCAGTGTAACTGAGCCTGTACAATTGGCCTCTACACCTGGTATGACGCCTTTAAAGGTCGTCTTTGTGGGTTTAATCCTTGAGGGGTCTATGCCCATTTTGTGCACTGTATCCTGATAAAGCAGGTTCAGGCTGCTGCCGCCGTCAATCAGGACTCTGGTGAGGTGAAATCCATCGACGATTGGGTCTAAAACCAATGCGGCGAATCCGCCGTGGCGGATGCTGGTGGGGAGGTCCCTTCGATCAAAAGTGATCGGGCAGGAGGACCATGGGTTGAACTTCGGGGCGACTGGCTCCATCGCGTATACATCCCTAAGTGCACTCTTCCGCTCCCTTTTGGGTATGTGGGTTGCGTATATCATGTTCACCGTCCGCACTTGTTGGGGGAAACCCTTCTGTCCTCTATTGTTCGGCGGTCGGGTCTCTTCCTCGTCATTGCTATGCAGCCCCTTGTCATTGTTTTCGGCAATTAGCTTGCTTGCCTGCTTGAATACCCAACAGTCCCTGTTGGTGTGGTTAGCTGGCTTTTCGGGGGTGTCGTGTATCTGGCATGAGCGATCGAGTATTCGGTCCAAATTGGACGGACCCGGAGTAGTTATTTTGAATGGCTTTTTCCGCTGACCGGGTTTAGAGCCTCTGAATCCGGCATTGACTGCCGTATCCTCATTATGGTCGCCGTTAATGCGGCGTTTGTTCTTGTTGCGACGCGACCTGCCATTGCGGTCCTTGATATCCGGACTGCCAGAATTTTTGCTGAGGTTGTTGCTGCGGGCTAGCCAGCTGTCCTCTCCCACGCAGAAGCGGGTCATGGGTGATGTGAGGGCTGCCATGGATTTCGGCTTTTCCTGTCCCAGGTGCCGGGCAAGCCACTCGTCGCGGATGTTATGTTTGAAGGCCGCGAGGGCCTTCGCATCTGGACAGTCGACGATTTGATTTTTCTTAGTTAAGAACCGTGTCCAGAATTTTCTGGCCGATTCGTCTGGCTGCTGAATTATATGGCGTAGGTCATCAGCGTCTGGTGGTTGCACATACGTGCCCTGGAAGTTATCAAGGAATGTGGCTTCCAGGTCCTCCCAACACCCAATTGATTCTGTTGGTAAGCTGTTAAGCCAATGCCGAGCTGGTCCTTTAAGCTTGAGTGGGAGGTATTTGATGGCGTGAAGATCATCACCGCGGGCCATGTGGATATGAAGGAGATAGTCTTTGATCCAAACCACGGGGTCTGTTGTGCCATCATAAGATTCAATATTCACAGGTTTAAACCCTTCGGGGATTTGATGATCCATTACTTCATCTGTGAAGCATAGTGGGTGTGCGGCGCCTCTGTATTGGGCTATATCACGATGAAGCTCGAGAGAGCTTTGTCTGCTGTGTTCGGCCCGGCCGGACTTGCTGTGTCTGGCGCGACGGTTGTCGTCACGTATCGTGGGGCGCCCACGCGATCCGTAGATCAATCTTGATTGTCTTGCCTTATCCTCCAATATATCTCGCAAGTCCAGAGCGTTCCCCTGTGACCTTGTGCTTTTCGAGCGATGCTGGGGTACGGTTCTAGTGGAGGGCGTAGAGGCCTCTCTGTTGCGGCCACGGGGTGGTCGGTCAGCCGTATTGTGCACTGGTGATGTAGGTTTATATGCCTCCTCCTCTAATCGGGGGAGCAGCTTGCGTTTGGGGTAGCTTTTGGAGGGGCGTTCGAGCTCATGCTCTTCGGCCGCAAGGACTTCAGTCCATCTGTCGGCTAGCAGATCCTGATCAGCTCTAAGCTGTTGCTGCTTTTTCTTGAGGCTGTTTGCCGTGGCCATAAGTCTGCGTTTAAAACGCTCTTGTTCGACGGGATCCTCAGGCACGACAAATTCGTCGTCGCCGAGGCTTGCCTCGTCTCCGGAGGGAGGCATGTAATTATCATCCTCTACCTCTTCGTCTGCCGCTTTCTCATGAGGGCTGGCTTCTCCGTCCTCCTGTGCTAAATCTTGCTGGAGGGGGTTGTCTTCGGCACTGTCTGGGGTATTATTATCTCCGGTGCCGGAATCTCCATTCTTGCTGTGGCGGGATTTAGAGCGGCGCCGCTGACGCTGGCGCTTGGGCTGTTTCTTGGAGGGGTCATCCTCCGCTGTTCCTTCGCCATTCCCATCCTTTGGGATATCCACCATGTATATGTCATATGATGAGGTGGCTTTCCAGTGCCCAGTAGGCGCTGGTTCTTCGTCGTCTCCGGCATCGTCGTCCATACCGTCGATGTCTTCGGAGTCGAAGTCTAGCATGTCGGTTAGATCGTCAGCAGTGGCTACTAAGTGGGTGGTGGGTGGGCTTTGAATTTCTTCGTCGTCCGCATCCCAACCGTCCTGACTGCAGTCCGGCCAGGGCTCTCCTGATAATGAGAGATACTTTAGCGAACTCAAGATGTCGCTGAAAGGTGCATGTTGAAAGATGTCCGCAGCGGTGAACTCCATGATCGGCGCCCAATCGGATTCGATTGGAGGGGTCACGGGAGGTTCGGAGTCCGGCGAGGAGTCCGGCACCTCGGAGTCATGAGCTTCACAAGTGACAAGGCCAGTATTCGGCTCCATTGCCATAGAGGTTGCAGTCCCCGAGGCGGTGTCTAGCCACCCGTCCCCGATCTGCGCAGCCGGCTCCGAATCAAGGGCCGGAGCGGGCTCGTGTGCGGCCTCCAGGGCACTGTCCGGCTGCAGAGCTAAATCATGCCCATCGTGACAGTGCGGCGCACTCGGCTGTGGATCGAATCCATCGAAGATCAAGTCTCCGCGGATATCATCCGTGAAGTTCAAACTTCCAAATCTGACCTGACGGCCAGGGGCGTAGCTTTCGATCTGCTCCAGATGGCCAAGCGAATTGGCCCGCAGTGCAAAGCCGCCGAATACGAAGATCTGTGCAGGGAGAAAAGTCTCACCCTGGACTACATCGTTGTTGATGATCGAAGAAGCCATCGAGCCTATCGGTGACGACACAGAGGAACTCTCAATGAAAGCACCAATGTCGGTGTCAAAACCGGCGGATCTCGGGTAGGGGGTCCCGAACTGTGCATCTAGGCGGATGGTAACAGGAGACAAGGGACACGATGTTTTACCCAGGTTCAGGCCCTCTTGATGGAGGTAAAACCCTACGTCCTGCTTGATTGATATTGATGATGTGGGTATTACAAGAGTAGATCTACCACGAGATCAAGGAGGCTAAACCCTAGAAGCTAGCCTATGGTATGATTGTTGTTCATCCTATGGACTAAAGCCATCCGGTTTATATAGACATTGGAGAGGGCTAGGGTTACACAGAGTCGGTTACAATGGTAGGAGATCTACATATCCGTATCGCCAAGCTTGCCTTCCATGCCAAGGAAAGTCCCATCCAGACACGGGACGAAGTCTTCAATCTTGTATCTTCATAGTCTTGGAGTCCGGCCGATGATGATAGTCTGGCTATCCGGACACCCCCTAGTCCAGGACTCCCTCACCCCGCCTAATGCATGACCTCAAGCATGCTGCTGGAGCCTGGGTAACAGAGTTGCCGTCCATCTTGTGGGGGCTGAGAACAATGCCGAATCAATCGACTGGCCGGACTCCTTTCCTCTTGGTGTATGGTGCCAAGGCTGTACTTCCGAGTGATTTGCTGCACAATGCCCCCCGAGTGGAACTATTCACAGAAGCTGAAGCAGAACAAGCACGAGAAGACGCCATTGATCTCCTGGAAGAAGAGCGTGAGATGGCTTTGATTCGGTCGACCATCTACCAACAAGATCTGTGTCGATTCCATGCCCGAAATATCAGAGGACGAGTGTTCCAAGAAGGAGAACCGGTACTTTGAGTGGATCAGAAATGGTCTCACAAGCTTGATCCGGCCTGGGAAGGCCCCTTCATCATCACCAAGGTGCTTCACAACGGAGCTTACCACATGTACAACATAGCCAAGAAGATAGATGAGCCACATGCGTGGAACGTAGAGCTGCTCCACCACTTCTACACATAGATCACTCGACCTGACGAGTTGTAATATAAGTATTTCAGTTTGCTTTCCAAAGACCAGATTTTTTCAGTATCATAATGCTCAGTTTCCCATAAACATTTGTGTCTAAAAAACCCCAGTGGGTAGCTTAGCTGCAAATCTGATTCGCTTAAGTTAAAAACATTCCGAGTGAAGAGCGATCCTCCCACTCAGAGGCTTAGCTGTGAATCTGATTCGCCTAAGTTAAAAACATTCCGAGTGGAGAGCAATCCTCCCACTCGAGGGCTTAGGTGCGACCCCGTAATCACCTAAGTTAAAAACATTCCGAATGGAGAGCAATCCTTCCACTCGGGGGCTTAGCTGCGACCCCGTAATCGCCTAAGTTCAAAACATTCCGAGTGGAGAGCAATCCTCCCACTCGGGGGCTTAGCTACGACCCCGTAATCACCTAAGTTAAAAACATTCCAAGTGGAGAGCAATCCTCCCACTCGGGGGCTTAGCTGTGACCCCGTAATCACCTAAGTTAAAAACATTCCGAGTGGAGAGCAATCCTCCCACTCGGGGGCTTAGCTGCGACCCCGTAATCACCTAAGTGAAAAACATTCCGAGTGGAGAGCAATCCTCCCACTCGGGGGCTTAACTGCAACCCCGTAATCGCCTAAGTTAAAAACATTCCGAGTGGAGAGCAATCCTCCCACTCGGGGGCTTAGCTGCGACCCTATAAACGCCTAAGTTAAAAACATTCTGAGTGGAGAGCAATCCTCCCACTCGGGGGCTTAGCTGCGACCCTGTAATCGCCTAAGTTAAAAACATTCTGAGTGGAGAGCAATCCTCCCACTCGGGGGCTTAGCTGCGACCCCGTAATCACCTAAGTTAAAAACATTCCGAGTGGAGAGCAATCCTCCCACTCGGGGGCTGAGCTGCGACCCCGTAATTGCCTAAGTCACGAAAGATCCCCTGAGCAACGCCACAAGTACAATGTGTGCTCCATACCGATCCGCAAGGACGACGAGGTGTCGATTGAACACCGCGTCCGAGCTGCGCCACAAGTACAATGTACGCTCCATCCTGATCCGCAAGGATGATGAGGTGTCGACTAAGCACGTCATCAAGGACAAATCGGTTCAGAATCAAAAAACACTCGGAAGCAACAAGAGCAAGAGCCAAGATGTTCAACGAAAACAAAGTTCAGATAAATCCCTCAAAATTTCGGAACCACAACGGGCAGAAGTGCACGGGCATCAAGCTCGAAAGAGTTTAACGGTTACATAACCACTCGGCATCCCGAGGCAAATGAAGGGTAGGGCATAATGTTTGTTCACTCGGCAGGAGGAGGACTTGCTGGCTCGACGAAGTTGTTGAGGTTGATGCTGTCTGTGATGCGAGTGGCGGCGTCAAGGAAGGTGTCCATAAAAGACTGGAAGTTAAGCTTATTTTTGTTGGCACCCTTGAGGGCTGCCAGCTTGTCTTCTTTGACGTCCTTGCAATGCACTCGGACCAGTGACAGAGCAACGTCAGCACCACGCCGAGCGGATGACTTCTTCCATTCCTGCACTCGACCGGGGATTTGATTCAGTCGAGTCATCAAAGACTCGAGATCCCACAAGAGTTCCGCCTGAGGCCAGAGTTCAGCATCAACCCGCGTCATCGCGGGCTTCAATCGAGCAAGGTAGTCCACGGTGCTGTCCAAATGAGACTCCAGCCGCAACACATTCATCACAACATCGTCTTTGACGAGGCAGTTTATGGGATCGAGACCTGTCTTGACCCGCCCAGTTTTTGCTTCAAAGTCCCGGCAAAGCTCTGCGCAGTCGGAAGAGTAGTAAGTCGACAGTTCAACAAGATGGGTCAGTCGACGCCTCAAATAAGTCGAACAAAGGGAAATACCTTCAAGCTTCACGACCAGCTTCACAGCAAGCAGCCCCATATACGACTCCAACTCGCCCTGTTTGGCTTTGAGGTTCCCCACTTCAGCAGTCAAGCTCTCCTTGTGTTTCTTCAGCTGCGCGATCTCGTCTTCTAACTTGCCGACTGAAGCCAGCTTCTTGTCCGCAAGCGCTTTTTTCTCTCGCGCCTCCTTCTGGGCTGCAACAAGGTCCATGTCCTTCTTCTCTAGAGCCTGCTTCATTTTCTCTAAAGAAATAACATTCTCCAGACAAGCTTGAAGTTGACGGTTTTCACTATGCACATCTGCTCGAGTGGAATCACTCAGTTCAAAGAGACTGGAAAAGGAGAATGGGAGAATCACAAGGTGAAAGGTTCTGAGTGGTTACCCCCCATAATAGATGTTTCGTCCTGGGCCTTTTTGAGGTTCTTCTTAGCCAGTTCCAGATCAAGGGTAACGCTGATTTGCTTCTTATTCAACTCAGAAAGTTGAGCCCCAAGATCACAAGACTTCTGCAGTCAACAAAAAAGATAAGTCAGTCGGCAAGAACAAAAGTCAGTCTCAGTGAAAGTTGCTTTAAAACTACTGCCGAATGAAACATTCAATACTAGTCTCGGGGACTACACCTAGTGGTTGCACTTAGCGTGCCCCCACTGGTTTGTTTTTACACTCGGCATGGTATGCCCAGCATGAGTAAAAAAAGAAAGAAAAGAAAAGAAAAGAAGAAGAAGCGATTCTCAGACCCCAGCCGACTACCAGCAGTCGGCCGTGGTCTCGGGGACTACACCCAGTGGGTGCACTATGCGTGCCCCCACTTGTTCAGAGAAACACTTGACTCAACCTAGTCGACTCAAGTGGAAAAGCTATTCAGTCTGACTACAGAAAACACCAGAGTGGGTGGTCGGATGAGAAATGCAGACTCATAGATGCACATTAAAGGTTCCAGAACACTCATCCAAGGACATCGTATGGGGAATGAAGCGACAGTTGCAACTATCACTGCTCAAAAGATCAGTCGGAAATCAACTAACCTTGACGTTCGCTTGCAGAGCAGTAGTGGCATTGTAGGCGACCTGACTGGCCTCATGCACCACTTTCATCTGCTCCATCACAAGATTCACCTGGAGAAGAGCCTCCCCGGCAGCACTCGGTGGATCGTTCAGAGTCTGGTACATAGCAAAGAGTGATGAGGGCAATGCGGTTAGAGCAGCCATGGGATCAGTTGCATGGAGTTGTACTAGAGCGGTAGGGGCCTGAGCAGTTGACCCTGATGGACGGTCAGTCGACAGCGGATTAGCGAAAGTGATGCTAGTCCGAGTCAGATCTCCGGATCGCTCGACCACTGTCTCAAGCACCGGTCCTTCATTCGCCTTCCCGCTTGAGGCCCTGCCCCTCCTCCTTCTCTCTCTCAGAGGCACTTCTTCGTCTTCATCGTTCGGAAGGGTAATGACGTCCCGCGGAGCTGCAACACAAACAATCCCAAGAGCTCAGTCGACCAACAAATCAGTTGACAGACTAAATTCAAGATGAAAAGGGCCTACCAGCTTTGGAAGTGGTCGCGTCATTGGTTTCCTCATCCCCTGGGGCCTTGTCAACATCCATGTCAGTCGCAGAAGTTGCGGGGCTAAAAAAGTTCATAATCCACACGGTAAAAACAGAAAGATCAGTCGGAAGAGGGAAACACAGAAAGATAGAGCACTCACCCAGAGGCGAGGGGAACATCCATCTTGATCTTGGGAAGGTCTTCCGAGCCTCCGAAGGCATGACCTTGGGCTGCTTGGCGACCTTCTCCGTCGGCTCCGGAGTCGACGTCCGAGTGTATTTTTGTGCTTGGGTGCTGGGAGCCGCGGTCTTGCCGCGCCCGCCCGCTGGATCGTGAAGGAGTTTGGATCGACGCTCCGAGCATGGTAGCGAGTCGACCCCCTCGTCGTTGTGTGACTCGTCGCTCTCCTCCTCGTCATCATCCTCTGGAGACTGCCAGTCACCGCTCTCGTCCGCGCTGTCCTCCCCCTCCTGGTCCTACTCCAGAGTTTGCTGACCATTGGGCATAGAGTACATCTCAGTGTAAATCTACAAAACAAAGAGTCAAACAAATATCAGTCGGATTCAGAGACAGATACAAGACGCACAGGAAAATAGTCGGTAGCAAAGGTCAAACCTTATCTGGTTGATTGCTGTCGCTGAATGGGTCGACTCTCCTAGCTCCCCTGGGGTTGTCCTTGTTTCCTGTAATACTCTTCAACCACATGGCCACCGTTTTGGTCGGGACCTCCTCCGGATGAACCCGAGCGGTGTGATTGGCACCAGAGTACATCCACATCAAGTGGTCCCGAGCCTGAAGCGGCTGGATGCGTCGACTGAGAAACACCTCCAACAAGTCCATGCCAGTCATGCCCTAATTAATCAACTGAACTACTCTCTCGACCAGCATGTCCGTTTCCACCCTCTCCGTAGCGGTCACTTTCAGTGGAGAAGGTTGTTGGACATGATCTAAAGTGAAAGGGGGAAGTCCAGTCGATTGGCCTGGGGTCACAATGTCCTGGCAGTAGAACCAGGTCGATTGCCAGCCTCTGACCGACTCAGGAAGTGTCATGGAAGGAAAAGAACTCCTTTTTCTCTTCTGGATACCCAAACCCCAACACATCTGGATAACATGTGTTCTCTCGTCACTCGAATTCGCTTTTTTCACTAACTGAGAGCGGATGGTGAAGATGTGCTTGAAAAGACTCCAGTGCGGTCGGCAACCCAGGAAGTTCTCACACATGGACACGAACGCAATAAGATATGTAATAGTGTTGGGAGAGGAGTGATGGAGTTGGGCTTCGAAAAAGTTTAAGAAGCCTCGGAAGAAAGGGTGCAGGGGGAGAGAGAAACTGTGGTCAACATGAGTGGCGAGCAGAACGCACTCACCCTGTCGCGGTTGAGGTTCCGTCTCCCCCTCCGGCAACCTCACAGTCCCGTTGGCGATCAATCCAGACTTCGCCAGCTCCTCCAAATCTTCCGGCCGGAGTGAAGATCAGATCCAATCGCCCTGGATCCAACCCGCCGGCAACCCGGACCTCGACGATGACCCCCGGGCCGTCTTCTTACCCTTCGCCGTCCCCGTCGCCTTCTTCGCGCGCTCCAGCACCGCCATCTTGTCCATCACCATGGTGGCGGCGCAGCGGTGTCGAGAGCGGAGGAGAAGAGATCAGCGGAGAGGCAGAGGAGATTGGGGGAAAAGGGAGCACACAATGCAAACGCCTCGGAGCCGACGCCTTATAAAGAGCCATTTCCGAGTGAATGACGGGTGGGTCCAGGTGATCCTGTCAAATCCCGCAACAGTCGCGCGCTCGGTACATGGCGAAAAAGATTGCATGGAGATCGAGGCGCCTCCATCTATCCATCCTGCTCACTACGGTGCGCCCCGCCTCGCGTGCTTCCCCAAATTTCGAATCCCACGATATCCGGAACACGCCGTAACCAATTACGCCGAAGATCTCGCAGCAAAAGGAACACTCGACAAGGTGGCGTTGTAATCTCACTCGACGACTTACTGAATTGATCGAGGCGACTGAAACAAAGCTGCAGTTTCAACATAAGCTTCCGGACCAACTCAAGTCTTTATAGAGCACAACAGTCAAGGCAAGATTGACTTCCACCTTCTTTTCACTCGAACCTTAATCCATTCGGGGGCTAATGATGAGGATATAGACCTAGGGTAGGGTCACAAGCCTGACCTATACACCCTACCTAAAGTCACTACCCTAGAAGCAAAGGCACCCCAGAGACAGCAGAGAATACCAATTGAAGACGTCGAGTGCAATCCACTCGACCAATCATATCACTCGGGCACCCCTCCTTCCCGACATCACTTGACCATACAAGAAACCACTCGACCTATGAAGACCAGGAGCCGCACAGGACAGCAACGGTCAAGCATTCACTCCGTAGTCTTTAAAGGCATTAATAGCACTTTATAGCTAGCATTATCAGTAACACCTTCTCTTTATGTACATTGAGCTCTCTGTAATGGAGGATGGATGGGGTCCTGGCACACTCCATATAAGCCACCCCCTCCTCTAGGACAAGGGTTCGCACCCCCTGTAACACACACGCATATTATAATCCAGTCGACCGCCCCCAGGCACCGAGACGTAGGGCTTTTACCTCCTCCGAGAGGGGCCTGAACTCATAAACACTTGCGTACAACCTCACCGTAGCTAGGACCTTGCCTCCTCATACGTACCCCCTACTCTTACTGTCAGTCTTAGTACCACGACAACATTTTCTCTAAGATGATTCCCGCAATATCTCTGAGGTGTACGCCATCTTAATAGTGCAGTTGCCCTACCGACTGAAATGAAACATAAAATTCATCGACAAAAGCATATTTTCCCTTTTCAAAATTTGTGGGGACCAACCATCTATGCTTCTCTTTATGATGCGACGACACTATTTATACACTTCAAGCATGAGGTTTGATCACAAATTATGTTGCCCTTAGTACTAAAAATAATTAAGGGCATAAATGCCCTTTCAACCACCCAAATAGTCTAGCTAGCGTCTGTCTACGTTCTATGGCTCTTGAGTATGTTTTCCATTCTAGCGGATAGTTCGGCCATGTGATAACTTGTCACTCTTTCCCTTCTCATCTATAGGATTGTACTTTTAGTAGGATTGGCATCTAGTGATGATTTTGACTTGAGCAAATCTTTCGCAAACCTCGGTGATCTAGTTTTAACAGTGTGGGATCTTTATAACTCAAAGAATGTAAGGAACAATGTACGCTTGTTTCCCTTGTCACACATGTCTCGAGTCATTAGCGCGGGAGGGGGGTCCATCATCTTAGAAATATATTACTCCTCTATAAGCGTATTGTCAAAATAATTAAGGGCATGATTGAACTTCACACTACAAAAAAAAATACACTTCCGTGATGATACGTGTTTGTCACAGTAGGTCGCGTTTTCTGTCATGCATGTACATCCATGATGATTTTATGACAGAATCAAGATAGTCATACCTGTGCTGTCATAGAAGTGTTCCATGACATTACCAAAATTATCATCACGGAAGTGTCCACTTCCATGACGATAAATCGCGCGTCACATAAGTGCTTTCGTCAAGGGTGACCGACACATGGCATCCACCGTAACAGAATGCCGTTAAGCTATCGGGTCGGGTTTTGGATCCGATAACCCATTAACAGCCCCGACCAATGGGGATTTTCCGCGTGTAAAATCATCATTGGCTGGAGGAAACACGTGTCGGCTCATTGCTGGGACAGATGTTATCCACTCATTGGACAGAAGGCGCCTATAATACGTCGACACGTGGCATGACCCAATAGAGGCCCATTCCTGTGAAAAGGCCGGCCCGTTTGACTTGGTCAAAAGGTCGCGGGCCGGCCCATGGAAAGCCTGTTCACGGCCTGTTCGCATATATCCCATTTACATCCTGCTAACCCAAGGCCCGTTACGCCCTATTCGAATTAGCCCCAGTAGCGTCATCTGGGCCATCCAATATGATTCCAGCCTGTTTTCACTTCTGGCCCATGTATGGCCCATGACGTCTTTCGGCCCATATGAGGCCCTATGTAACTCTTGGCCTATTAACGGCCCATGGTGAAACTGGCCCGTAACGAACAGTGTATCACTTTACAGCCATTAACGGCCCGTGCTGAAACTGGCCTGTAAAGAACAGTGTATCACTTTATACCCATTAACGGCCCGTTATTCCGTTGGGCCGTTTCCAGCCCATGTTATCTTTCGGCCTTCTCAGAGCCCATTTATTCTTGGACTCATTTCCAGCATTCGTTTACTTATGGACCGTTACCGTCATTTTCTACTTGTGGGCCTGTTGGTGTCAAAACCGGCGGATCTCGGGTAGGGGGTCCCGAACTGTGCGTCTAAGGCTAATGGTAACAGGAGACTGGGGACACGATGTTTACCCAGGTTCAGGCCCTCTCGATGGAGGTATTACCCTACTTCCTACTTGATTGATCTTGATGATATGAGTATTACAAGAGTTGATCTATCACGAGATCAGAGAGGCTAAACCCTAGAAGCTAGCCTATGGTATGATTGTTGTTGTGTCCTACGGACTAAACCCTCTGGTTTTATATAAACACCGGAGGGAGCTAGGGTTACACAGAGTCGGTTTACAGAGAAGGAGATCTACATCCGAATCGCCAAGCTTGCCTTCCACGCCAAGGAGATCGAGTCCCATCCGTACACGGGACAAAGTCTTCAATCTTGTATCTTCATAGTCCAACAGTCCGGCCAAAGCATATAGTCTGGCTGTCCGGATACCCCCTTATCCAGGACTCCCTCAGTAGCCCCTGAACCAGGCTTCAATGACGATGAGTCCGACGCATATATTGTCTTCGGCATTGCGAGGCGGGTTCCATCTCCGAATACTCCAAGATATATTCCCAACACAAGGACCGTGTCCGGCTCTTCACATACAGTCGTAGAGAGAACAATAATCCACGAATCTAATCTGCTGATAGCCCTTCGTAGCGTGACAGCACGCCGTGGTCCAATCATTATTCGAACCGCTTTTCACATCCATCTCCCTCACACATCGCGAGGCGGTTTCTTTGGCACGTCTTGTCAAAGCAGAGATCGTGTCCCCTTATCACGGGATCTCCATCAATATGGGTATGGGTAACCCAACCAGCGCCATCAATCGAGGCACTTGGAAAATAAATGATTTCGAGAGGCAAGTGGGGAGGCGCACATTCTGCACCGCCTTTATAAAGGGACAAGGATCTCCCGTCTTCACCCACGCCTTCCTCCTCCTTCACTCATCTATTCTCGCACTCTCGAGCTCCAGCGCCCAAGCTCTCACCTTCTCTGTAGGACCGTAGCATGTCCGGAGCGGGAGGCAAGTGGATGGCCTCCTCTGTCAAAGAGGAGGACATTACCAAGCTTCGGGTAGCCGGATACCTGGCTGAGAGCATCGCGCACAGGCTTCCAGCAGAGGGATAGATCACCCCACCCCCAAAGTCTCGGGAGAGAGGAGTATTTCTCCCTCACTTCATCCGCAGAGTAGGATTTCCACTCCACCCGTTCGTCCGCGGGCTCATGTATTACTACGGGCTAGATTTTCACGACCTAGCCCCGAATTTAGTTCTCAACATCTCGGTGTTCATCGTCGTGTGCGAGGCCTTCCTCCGCATCAAGCCTCACTTCGGCCTGTGGTTGAAAATCTTCTGCGTGAAGCCGAAGATCGTGAGCGGCCAACAGGCGGAGTGCGGAGGCGCCATGGTGGGCAAGATGCCCAACGTCAAATGGCTTGATGGCTCCTTCGTGGAGACCATAAAAGGGTGGCAATCAGGGTGGTTCTACATCACCAAGCTGCGTGACGCCAACTGGGCGGCGGCCCCCAAATTCAGATCCGGAATCCCCATGCGGCTCACTTCTTGGGAAAAGAAGGGCCTGGCCTGGGGTGAACCCACGGAGCTGAACGGACTCGAGACCTCCATCAAAAGTATGAGGGACAAGAATATAAAGCTTGTCAACGTGGTCCAGGTCATGCTCATTCGCCGAATTCTCCCGTGTCAAAGATGGGCATTTGATATGTGGGAGTTCGACCCGGCCGAACACCAGATGCTGCTGGAGCTCTTCGACACGATGCACAAAGAAATCTGGAAGGTGTTGTTAAAGACCGGCGAAGTTCCTCCTCCCCTTTCCGAGGACCGTGGGCTTAGCGCAAAGCGCCTCGCCAGTCCGGTAAGTCCTCGGACTATTACAAGATGTTCCTTTCCTAGTACATTCGTGGGGGGATTTTTAAGTCACCATGCTGACCAAACCGGATTTGGTGGAGATGGCGGAGCGGATTGACTGTCCGGCTCCGTTGCCTAAGGACCCAGTAGACGCACTCCTAGCGGAGATGCTGGTTCCAGTGCCTTACAAGGTGCCGGAGAAAAAGGCTGAGAAGAAGGCCACGGGGACCCGGAAGGGTCTCCGGCGCGAGGCCGCACCAGACGCCTCACCAGAAGATGATGAGGCGCACTCCTCCCACGAAGGGGAGGAGAAAAAGAGGAAGGCCGCCTCAACTGAGGGGGCCGAAGGGTCCAAGAAGGCGGCTGCAGGGACTAGAAAAGGTCTCCAGCGCAGGGCCGTGATAGAGTCATTATCCAAAGATGATGAGGAAGATTCCCCCCCCCCCTCCCGAAGACGGGGGGAAACATGAAGAAATGCCCCCTCCCTATACTGGGGAGGAGAAGAAAAGGAAGGCCGCCCCGTCAGGGGAGGCCGGGACGCTGAAGAAGGGAAAGGCGTCCCTTCTAGATCACTCCTCAACTGCTGCTTATAGCGACGAGGAGTGGCAGCCCAGGGACAAGCCCCAGGCGAGGTCGTAAGTATCGGCACTCTGTAATATTTTTTGTGTGACTTTGACCTTATGGCTTGCAATAACGCCAAACACATATATGCAGTCCGGCTGGGTCCAATCTTGGGGTGTCCTCTTCGGAGGAGTCTCTGGGCGAGTCGGAGATGAATTCACTCCTAACAGCCACCTCCCCACGACCTGCGGATGACACCAAGGTGTTGTCCCGAAGGATTCCAAAGCAGGAGGCGACGGCTCCGGAGACGCCCCAAGGCGAAATCCCATACGCCGGGCACATGGGGGGTAAGACCCCCATGGATTATGTTGACGGGAGCCACAACAAGTCTGGCTCCCAGCCGGTTACTGTGCCGGAGCCTCCATAGGTTCCGGATTCCAGAAGGCAGCCCCTCGCGAAGGAGAGCGAGCCGGCCGTGCCGATGACCTCCGCCCAGCCGGGGGCATCAGATAATTGGCTGGAAGTGCTTCGAGGCGCTTCCATCGATGATGAGCACCATACTCTTATGAGTACGGTGATTGAGAAGGTTCGGTTCGCCAAGAGCGGATTGACCGAAGCCTGCACCAGCCTACTAACAGGCTTTGAGGTAAGTAACGAAAAAGTGTGAGGAAATATCACCAGATAGACAGTAGCCCCTGATACTCTGGTTGGTGTTTGGGAGAAAAAGCCAAACGGAGGGTCAACTAAAAAACCGCAGGAAGCTAACAGTACTTGTCTATGTGAACAAACATGCATTGCTGCTGACCGCCGCTGCGCGCACGGCTGAGGTTGCTAGACTCAAGCGTGAACTGGGGCAGGCTGAAGAAGAGCTCAGCCTCATGAAGAAGCAGCTCGAGGAGAACAAAGGTAAGTGAAACCCTGTCCAGGTGTCGTATAGAAGAGAAAAAAGTGATGATGCTAACAAAGAGCTTCATGGTTTTTGATAGGAACCGCGACCGAAGTGGCGGCCATGAAGAAAGCGTTGTCCGCAGCCGAAGCCAAGGCGGCTACGAAGCACATCGAGCGCGAGAAGCAAGATGCTCGGGTGGGATAGGTACAACAAGAGCTCCAGGAGCTCGGCAAGAAAATCGAGTCCTTGGAGCATGACTTCAAGACGCAAGAGTCGGAGCTTGCGAAGGCCCTCTAGAGTGCGACAGACGCCAAGGCCGAAGCCCAAAAGGCCCTGCAGGAGATCTAGGTGGCCAAGAAGATAGCGGAGGGTAAGGCATTTTTTATGCAAATCAAGCATGTGTAGGAGTCATTTCTGTTACTTACACAAATTCGGAGCTCTCCAGGGGCTTTCGCAGATCTGCCACACAGCATTTCGGATGCCGCGGAGTTCTATCGTGCTGAAGAGGGAAGCTCAACGAAGAAGTTGGTCTGGTCCCAATACATTGGAACCGAACACCCGATGCCTCTAAGTGACCAACTGAAGCAACTAGTCGAACTCCACAATGCGGCTGAACAGGCCATGAAGGACCTCATAGTCCAGATATGGCCTGGCGAGCCCCTACCCGACAGCTACTTTGGCCTGATAAAGCGGATGGTGCATGCCTGTCCATGACTAGAAGTTATCAAGCAGTCTGTTTGTATTGAGGGTGCCCGACGGGCCTTTGCCCGCGCGAAGATGCACTGGGCCAAACTGGATGCTGAGAAGCTCGTGAAGGATGGACCCCCGGAGGGTAAGGAGCATCGCTACCCCAAAAAATATTATGATGGCGTTATGAAAGGTGCTTGGCTTCTGGCAAATGAATGTCCTAAGAACATAATTTTTGAGTGAATGTACTCATGTCGTCTTCGTAATATGAGAACAAGTTTGTTTGCGCTATATAACACTTTGTTTGATTTAAAATATTACCTTCTCTGTGGCCATTTATCAAAATCTAAGAGTAGGCCAGTTGTCCGCTTCCACCCCCTTGTAACTAGTACTAGGGTGTTCGTGGAAAACCCAAACACTCTTTATCCAAATTCTTGGTCCTTTAAGGAGGTGTTTAGCGCAGCGAACAAGGCAATCGGACTACTCGGCTTTATAACTCTCACTTGGCCATAGAAGTCTATAATTTTAAATTTTGGCGAAGCCCCTAGTATTTGGAAGGCTGAACTGGGGCGCTATGCACGCCTAAATCGGGCAAGGCCGATTCCTCGCCTTAAGCGGAAAAAATCTTTAAGGATTTAGTACCTCGCGAACAGCGACCAGCTCTCGCCGCATCATGATGGTTAGTTTTCGGCTTTCTCTACTGAGGTGCTTGTCCGGAAGAACCGGGACACAATCGCAGTAGTTCTCCCTGCACTACCTTAGCCGATATAACAGAACGTAAGGTACCAAAACAAGGGAGCCGGGCTAGCCCAACTATTGACCCAAGACATGATTCGGAGCTGATGCATATAATGCTATAAGTTCGGGGTGCCGCACTGTCGAAAGTGTTCGGACTTTTCTTGCCATATTATGGGGCTCGATAAGAAGCCCTTGGCAAACTGAGCGTACCAAAGTGTACGGATGCAATATAAATATTCAAGGGAAAATATGAGGATATTAGTAAAAAGTTGACGCTGTTAAACCATTTCCCATTGTTATTTGTATAATACGTCAAGGCGTATGTTTACAATTAATGCATTAAGCGAAAACAAACAGGACCATTTGACATGTCCTATCCAAGGGCAGGCTGCGTGCAGGTATGTAAAACAGGTATAACGATCATTAATAGAGACCACCTGGGTACTCCCTTGTGTGAAAAGCCTCTTGCCTCCTTGGTGTTCCCTCCTGTAATGAGTCCGGTTATCCGATCTCTCTAAAGGGGCTGCCCGAAAGTAGGGTCCTGAAAGAAAGAAAAAAATGGTATGTGGTCCTCATGGCGGTTGCACCGCACTGCAGGCCGCATTGTCGTCTCGCCTCCACCTACGCCCATGGTATTTTAAGCGCGTATTTGTGTACGCGTGGCACAAACGCCGCTTGGATGGGGCTAGGGTGGAGGCCGGATTGCTAATCGAGCTCCTGGCATGCCTGATGGTCCTGTTGCGAGGTGCTCCGGACTCGCTTGGCGGTGTTCGGGGTTGTCGTTGCCGAATTGGCTGTTTGTCGAAGGAGTCTGCTTTGTACTTCTGCCGCGAGGGCTGCAGTGTGCTCTTCCGTATGGAGGGAGCGGTCTGTGTTTCCATTGACTGTTATAACCCCGCGAGGTCCTGGCATTTTGATCTTGAGGTATGCATAGTGTGGTACCGCGTTGAATCGAGCGAACGCAGTTCGTCCAAGTAGTGCATGGTAGCCACTACGGAAAGGGACGATATCGAAGATTAAGTCCTCGCTTCGGAAGTTATCCGGAGATCCGAAGACCACTTCCAGTGTTATTGAGCCCGTACAGCAGGCCTCTACCCCTGGAATTACACCCTTGAAGGTGGTTTTGGTGGGTTTGATCTGTGACGGATCGATGCCCATTTTGCGCACTGTGTCCTGATAAAGCAGGTTCATGCTGCTGCCACCGTCCATGAGGACTCGCGTGAGGTGGAATTCGTCGATGATTGGACCGAGGACCAATGCGGCTGAGCCGCCATGACAGATGCTGGTTGGATGGTCCCTACGATCGAAGGTGATCGGGCAGGATGACCATGGGTTGAACTTTGGGGCGACGGGCTCCATCGCATAGACGTCCGTAAGTGCACGCTTTCGCTTCCGTTTGGGGATGTGAGTGGCACAGATCCTGTTCGCCGTTTTCACCTGGGGGGGGGGGGGAATTTCTTCTGTCCCCCAGTGTTCGGACGCCGGGGCTCCTCGTCATCATCGCTGTGCAACCCCTTGTCCTTGTTCTCGGCATTTATCTTGCCGGCCTGTTTGAACACCTAGCAATCTCTGTTAGTGTGATTGGCTGGTTTATCGGGGGTGCTGTGAATCTGGCACGAGCGGTCGAGTATGCGGTCCAGACTGGACGATCCCGGATTGTTTCTTTTAAACGGCTTCTTCCGCCGACCAGATTTGGAGTTGCTGAATCCGGCATTGACCGTTGTATCCTCGACATTGTCACCATTGTTCCGATGCTTGTGTCTGTTGCGCCGTGGCTTTCCGTTACTGTCACGGATATCTGAAGTGCCAGAGTTTCCTGGCGTGGTGTTGCTGCGAGCCAGCCAGATGTCCTCGCCCGCACAAAAGAGGGTCATTAGTGTCGTGAGGGCCGCCATGGTCTTCAGTTTTTCTTGACCGAGGTGTCGGGCAAGCCACTCGTCGCGGATATTATGCTTAAAGGCTGCCAGGGCCTCGGCGTCTGGACAGTCGACAATTTGGTTCTTTTTAGTTAGGAACAGAGTCCAGAATTTCCTGGCTAACTCTCTGGGATGTTGGGTAATGTGACTTAAGTCATCAACATCCGGTGGTCGCACGTAGGTGCCCTGGAAGTTATCAAGGAATGCATCCTCAAGATTTTCCCAACTGCCAATGGAGTTTGCTGGCAGGCTATTCAGCCAATGTCTGGCTGTCCCTTTAAGCTTGAGTGGGAGATACTTGATGGCATGTAGGTCATCACCGCGAGCCATGTGAATGTGGAGAAGGAAATCTTTGATCCATACCGCGGGGTCTGTTGTGCCATCGTATGACTCGATGTTGACGGGTTTAAACCCTTCTGGGAATTCATGTTCCATTACTTCATCAGTGAAGCAGAGGGGGTGTGCAGCGCCTCTGTGCCGGGCTATGTCGCGACGCAGTCCGATTAGGTCTGGTCGGCTATGTTCGGCCCGACCATATTTATTAGTATTGTATCGGATATGACGATCTGCGTCATGAGCTGTGGCGCGCCCCCGTGATCCGTAGATTGATCTTGGTTGTCCTGCGTTGTTTTCCAATATGTCCTGCAGGTCCTGTGTATTGCCCCGGGCCGTAGTGAACCGGCGTGGGGGTGTGGGCTGGTATCCGACCTGATATGCCATTTTATCCCGGCCACGAGGTGGCCGGTTAGCCTCATCCCGTGCTGGAAGTTCAGGCTCATCGGCCTCCTCTTCTAGTGATTTGTGCTTTGGGTATCCCCTGATGGGGGGCTCGAGTCCATATTCCTCGGCCGCCAGGACTTCGGTCCATCTGTCTGCGAGCAAATCTTGATCAGCTTGGAGCTGCCGCTGCTTCTTTTTCAGGCTTCTTGCAGTGGCTATAAGCCGGCGCTTGAAGCGCTCCTGCTCTATGGGATCCTCTGGTATGCCAAATTCGTCGTCGTCGAGGCTCACCTCATCTTCGGAGGGGGGCATATAGTTATTGTCCTCCAAGTATCCGTCCGTCGCCTGTTCGTCTGGGCTGACTTGCCCGTGTTCCTTTTCGGCTTGCTCGAAGATGGGTTGATCAGGATTGTATTCCTCTTTGGCACCATCTGGATTTTCTTCTCCAGTGTGGGCGTTGTTGTGGCAGGGCTTGGAGCGGCGCCGGTGACACCCATGCTTTGATTTCTTCCCCGAGGGGTTATCTCCTGTTGCCTCATCGCCATTGTTTTCTTTGGGAGTGTCCACCATATATATATATCATATGAAGAGGTGGCAGTCCAGCGCCCTGTGGGCGGTGGTTCCTATTCTTCTCCCGCATCATCGTCTATACCGTCGATGTCTTCGGAATCGAAGTTAAGCACGTCGGTCAAGTGATCGACCTTGGCTATGAAGTGGGTGGTGGGTGGGCGACGAATTTCTTTGTCGCCTGCTTCCCACTCGAGCCGAACATAGTTCGGCCAGTAATCTCCTGATAGAGTGAGAGACCTTAATGAATTTAGCACATCACCGAAGGGGGAGTGCTGGAAGATATTCGCGGCGGTGAATTCCATTATTGGAGCCCATTCAGATTCGATGGGCATGGATGCACGCGGTCTGGGACCTACGACCGAAGGTAAGTCCGGGGGTCTGGAGACACAGATCTCCTTAGCAGCGGAGCCTGTGTTCGGCTCAACGCCGAGGAGTGTGCGGCCTCTGAGGCGGGGTCCATCCACCCGTCCTCGGAAGGCACGACGTGCTCTGGAACGAAGTCCGGAGCCGTAGCAGGTGCGATGTTCCGAATACTGTCCGACGGCAGATCTAGGTCATGCACGTTGTGATCGTTCGGCGCTCCTGACATGGGCCCGAATCTGTCGAATATCAAGTCTCCGCGGATGTCAGCAGTATAGTTTAGGTTTCCAAACCTGACCTGATGGCCAGGGGTGTAGCTGTCGATCTGCTCCAGATGGCCAAGCAAGTTGGCCCACAGTGCGAAGCCGCCGAACACGAAGATCTGTCCGGGGAGGAAAGTCTCACCCAGGACGACGTTGTTGAAGATTGGAGGAGCCATCGAGCCTTACAGCGACGACACAGAGGAACTCTCAATGAAAGCACCGTCGGTGTCAAACCCGGCGGATCTTGGGTAGGGGGTCCTGAATTGTGCGTCTAACGCTAATGGTAACAGGAGATTGGGGACGCGATGTTTACCCAGGTTCGGGCCCTCTCGATGGAGGTAATACCCTACTTCCTGCTTGATTGATCTTGATGATATGAATATTACAAGAGTTGATCTACCACGAGATCAGAGAGGCTAAACCCTAGAAGCTAGCCTATGGTATGATTGTTGTTGTGTCCTATGGACTAAACCCTCCGGTTTATATAGACACCGGAGGGAGCTAGGGTTACACAGAGTCAGTTTACAGAGAAGGAGATCTACATCCGAATCGCCAAGCTTGCCTTCCACACCAAGGAGAGTCCCATTCGGACACGGGACGAAGTCTTCAATCTTGTGTCTTCATAGTCCAATAGTCTGACCAAAGCATATAGTCCGGCTATCCGGATACCCCCTTATCCAGGACTCCCTAACGACCAAATTCGGCTTGTGGTTACAGTCGGCCCGTTTGTGGTCCATTAATACGTTGGGACGTTTTCATAGCGTCATCAAATATGGCCTATTAACGATGGCCCGTTATGGTCGGCCCATGAATGAACGATTCCAACTCTAGCCCGTTTATGGCCAGAATGCAGTCTGTTTGGCCCATGTTTGACCAATCGACCATACGGCCTGTATAAGGCCCATTGATGATACGATCCGTAGAAGGCCCATTGTTTCTACGGCCCATAGAAGGCCCACTGTTTCTACGGCCCGTAGAAGGCCCACTGTTTCTACGGCCCATAGAAGGCCCACTGTTTCTACGGCCCGTAGGAGGCCCAGTGTCACTACAGTAAATATTAGCCCATGGTTATTGTGGCCTAGTTTTAAAAAATAGGTTATTGCAGCCACTAGCAAACCGTGGAAAAAGAACTGCACTGACTACAAGCAAACAAATAAACAAGACAACAAGGAAATAAATAAGCAAGCAACTTACACTAGGCTATCACGGCTATTACACATATTACATCCATTGGGTATCAAAGTTCGCCACCAGTGCAAAGATAGGGAACACAAAAGCATATAAACGCCGCAACAAAACAAGTCTAGAACTAAAACCACTTCAGAAGAGCTCAATCAACAATATCCTGGGTACCCATAATGCTGGCAAGATGCTTAGCAAGCTTATTAACTTTCTCTTGTTTGGTGCTTAAGTCCTCTAGCACTTGCTGTTGCACCAGAAAGTATGCATCTGAATTCTGCAGGGACTTCCTCAGTCCTTTGGCTTCCTATCGCATAACATCTGATCGATGTCTTTTAACTTGAAGTTGAGACTCAAGAAGCCGAACTGATTTAGGCAACGAGTTCTAAGAGCTGGTGCCAGCAGTGGTAGCGAGTAACTCGAACACTACATCAAGACATGACTTTGGGGTTGTCTCAGTGTCTTCAATATAGTTTTTATCAGCTTTCTTGGAGACCAACAGGGATGTCTCACTATCTTGAACCTTATTACTTCCTTTACCATTGCATAACAGGGTACTCTTCTCCAATATTTTATCCACGTTCTAAAAGAGAAACAAACAAACACATCTTAGGTTTACAATGTATTATATGAAACTCATTTTGGTAAACCAGTTCAGTAGTAAGGTGGACAGGATAACAACATGAAACAAACATATATCTATGTAGTATGGTCACTATATGGTCTATATCATTCTAGTTTATGTTGCCAAATCAAGACAGATACAGTTCGAATCATATCTATCTAAGACAAAGCAGCATAGACAGAATATAAGTATGGGAAACTACACAACAATAACAACACTTGTAATGTGCATGGCATGAGAACATAACTGTTTATTCAATTGAAACTAAAATCAACATAGAGCAAGTTACAATAGCAAACAGCCAAACACGTTGAAGAAACAGGTTTAAAACATACCTGTTGCGCCATTGGAGTTTTAATTGCATCCTTCAAATTTGAAATTAGTTGGTATCAGTAAATATAGTGATGCAAGAGCAAAGTAGTATGAACCATAGCTACGTAACCTGACCTAAGAACAATTATTCTTCTGCTTTGAGCGTTGACTTCGGGTTTGGAGTGGTGGTCCTCGTGATTTGGGCACTGCAGTTGCCTTACTAACTGCTCGTGTTTGGGTGCTCTGTGGTGGAGACGGTGCTGTGTCAACGGGAACTGGGTGTCTATCTGCTGGGGTTGGGGTTAGAAGGGGTGTAGCTGGTTCTCTGTCCAACTAGGTAGGGGTACAATCTGCATGAGTGTGGGTTATGTGTGGTGGGGCTGGTTCTTGGGCAAGTACAACCGTGGTTCTATCTGCATCGACAGGTAGCATGATCTTTTCTAAAGACGTGTTTTTACTCCCACAGATACTGCCATCACTCCCTCCAATTGAAATGGCTGATAAACAAGAAAAGTAATTGAATGTACAGACATTGTAAGATAGACAGGTGCAATGGATAGTAGGGAAGAAAACAGGGCATGAAATAATTCACATTTATGTTGTCTAAGCAAACAGAAGAGCAGGACATAATTTCACATGTATGATGGCTAATTAAACAGGATAGCATGACACAATTTCACATGTATGATGGCGAACTAAACAAGATAGAATGACATACTTCAAAATATGATGACTATGTAAATAGGATGACATGATATAACTATACGATGTGTCTATTAAAGTGGTTGACATGCCATAAATCACAAACATGCCGTCAATGGAAACATGATGGCATGATATAATTCACGGATAGAATGACATAATTTAAAATATGATGACTATGTAAACAGGATGAGATGATATAACTATATTATCTCTTTAGAAAATGGGTTGGCATGCCATAATTCAGATACATGTTGTCTATGTAAACATCATGGCATGACATAATTCAAATATATGATTTATATACTAAGGAAGTGAGCAAAGGGCAATCACATATATGATGTGTCAACTAAGGAGATGGCATTCAATATTGTGTATGATGTAGAAACTAAGCATTGCAATACAACATATGCATTATATGAGTAATATAACCCTGCCAAGTTTGAGCATACACCTCAGGGGGATAATAGGACTGGTCATCTGCCTCTGAATCCTCCTCTGAAGAGCTATCTGTAACCAGCAAGATATCTGCTTCAGCAGGTAGCATTGTCTGCTCTGAAGACCTTGTTTTCACTCTAGATTTCTCCATCACCAATTCAAATGGCTGATGCACAGGAAGAGCAGTTGAATATACAAACATTGTCGACAAAAGCAATGAGAAATACAAAAAAAAATACGGCATGATATGATTCACATATATGACGCTTGCCTAAACAGCATGGCATTGCAGAATTCACATACATAATGCCTTGCAACAGGATAACATTGCATAATTCACATATATAATGTCTTGCAACAAGATGGCATTGCATAATTCACATACATGGTAATTAGACACTAAACATGTGGCATTCACACAGAGCATGTCTAAACTAAGCAAATGACATAGCAATGCAAGATACCATATGCACGATATGAGCAACATAACCCTGCCAAGTTAGGGCATGCACCTCGGGGGGGAAATATGACTGGTCATCTATCTCTGAATCCTCCGCTGAGGAGCTATTGGTAACCAGCAAGACATGCGCTTCATCAGATAGCATTAACTGCTCTGAAGACCTTGTTTCCACTCCAGATTTTTCCATGACCGTGCCGAATGGCTGATGCACAGGAAGAGTAATTGAATGTACTAAAATTGTTGACAAATTTAACACGTAATAAAAAAATGATGGCATGATATAATTCACATATAAGACGACTGGCTAACCAGGGTAGCATTGCAAAATTCACATATATGATGCCTGGCTAGACAAGATGGCATTGCAGGATTCACATATACGATAAAGAAACTAAACAGATGGCATTGACACAAAGCATGTCTAAACTAAGCAGATGACATCTTTAATGTATACAGTAAGCAATGCAAGGCACCATATGCATGATATTACCAACATCAGCATGCCAAGTTAGAGCGAAGACCTCATGGGGTAAATAGGAGTGGTCTTCTCCTTCTGAATCCCCATCATAACAGTTATCTTCCTCTTGATTACGATCCAAAATGGGTGGAGGGGGGCTGCCTTTGCTCCCACCATGGAACGACGTCTGCATGAATTTTTTTTGCCACGCAAGGCTCGTCTCTTTTGCTCTACATGATCAGTTCCATTGTGTACAATAACTGGCATGCATAGGAATAAAACATAGTGATATTATGTAAGGAGTGCATGCACAAATCCAGAGTGATGGTAGCAAATTGTGGATAGACCCAAAACCAATGATAGCAGGCAGATAATAGCTTTAGTTAAAAAATACAGACAATGGCTCCTTTAATGTTTGTTTGCACCCAACATGAAACTCATAGTAGACACCGGAGATTAAACAGATAGTAGACAGATAGTACTGATTGCTGCCCCAATATGTACCCCGCAACCATTTAAAAACTCAAGTTTCAGCATTAGTTTGGACCTGACTCGGAGTCTAATAGGTGAACACGACGATAATGTAGCATGTCATCATATTAAGCAACGCATAACGTAAGCAGACACGGAAGAGTGCAACCTCTCTTGCGGACCCGTGTAGTCCTCAAGGTCATCTGCTCAGTTGATGATGGTAATGCAGTTGTCGTGGCTGCCGGCGGCGGGGAAGAAGATCTGAGGCGACGAAAGACAGTCTGGAGAGCGGATCCCTGCTGTGGTGAACCCTTCCGTCGTTGGAGCAGCTAAGCTGGGGTGGAACACAGCGCCGCAGGAGCAGGACAAACCACACAAGGTTTTCTTTGACACATATTTGTAACAGAAGTAATTGAGTAAGGGCTTGTTTGAATTTGAGGATTCTAACAATGTAGGGATAGGAAATAGACAGGAATAGGATAGGAATGCACGTGCAAAACAGAGAATTTAAAAACACAGGATTTCTGCCAATTTGGGTGTTTGATTCACAACAATTCAAAGATCACAGGATGCAAAAAAGCATGGTGAGATCAAGTCAAACCACAAGAAAATGTATGGTTATAATGCTATTATGCTACTATCTCTTAGTCTTGTGCTTGATGAATAGGAATATGAAAAGGAGGAGAGTGCAAATTAGAATTCCTACGGGTTTTCTTTCAAGGAGACACTAAAGGAACAAATCCTACAGTTTTCCTTTGCTCCATTCCTTTGCACCAAATTCATGAAAAGTAGTACCATAGGAAACTTTCCAATTCCTATGTTTTTCATTCACTTTTCCTTTCAAGCACTCGCGATTCTAGTAGGCAAGCTTGAGCAAGGAAAATCCTACACTAAAAAAATGTTTTTGTGCTACTTCTATTACTTTGGACCCAGGCCACTGCCATACTAGCTCAACTCCTAGGCCCATCGACAAATGCACAACTCAAACGCGCAGAGATAAATAATGATGGCGTTCAAGAGAGTCCATCACGGATAGCTAAGTTGCCTGGTACCTCACTGCTTGTCATATAGTAGGATAAAATAATCGTATTTCCCGTTACTACGAGTGCTCAGTGGACAATATATATAACATGTAGAGTAAAAAAGAGATGCAACAAGTGTACAACCTCTTTGGCGAAGCCATGTCGATCTCAGCATGATTGGGTTGGCCGGTGAGGATGCTCTGGCTGACTTGGCTGTCGGAGGAGGGGAAGAACATCTTAGGCGTTTGGAGATGGAGCCCGAGGTACTGCTCCGCTGATGGAGGGTTTCGTTGTTGGACCAGCTTCGGTGAGTTGTACGATGCCGAGGGTGAAGCAGGACAAGAGAGACAACGAACAACGTTAACCTGAGTGGAATTCTAATAGCATCTCCAATACATGACGTAAAATACATAACCACAAAGTGCTAGATGTAAAATACATCAGCCGCTCATCTCTGAACTTAACTGTCAAAACTGAATTTAACTGTCAAAACTGAACTTAACTGTCGAAACTGAACTTAATTGTCGAAACTGAATTTTGCTGTCGAAACTGAATTTTGCTGTCGAAACTGAATTTTGCCGTCGAAACTGAACGAACTAGCAAGGTGAGGCTACACGTCGGTCAACTGACTTTTTCATCTCTGGTCAGTCGATTTTGCAGCCGTTGGATACGAAATCAAGGGCCTGCGGTTCATCTTCAAACTCCACCCCCCTGAGCCGCCAGCCACCACCGGCCAAACAGCAGCCCCCCGCTGCCCGTGGCCGGCGGTGCGCCGCCCCGCCCGCCCCGAAAACACTCCCCACCGCTGGTCCGCCGCCACCCCGGCCATCCCTCTAGGCCCCCCCGTGCCGAGCTTTTTCTCTGGCGATCCCCACGCCACCGCCCCGCCACCGCCAGCGACCACCGCCCCCACCCTGAACCCTAAGATAGATAGTGGGGTACCTCTCCGGCGAGCCCCCCTCCCCGCTGCGGCTGGTTCTTCCTTCACCCCGGCGAGCCCCCCCCACCCCCTGAAAATCGACTGACCCAAAAGTCGATTTAGTCAACTGAAGTGTAGCTAAATCGGAGCAGCATCACAAGCAAGAGCAAGAGCGAGAGCAGCAGCAAGAGCAAGAGCAATAGAAATAGCAAGAGCAGACCAGGCAGGGGACCGAGAGCAAGAGCAGAGCAGCAACGCGAGCGAGAGCTAAAGCAGCAGCAGCTCCTATTGATATGGACGTCGCCGCTATGGGAGCGACGCCATGGAGGAAGTGGCCGGCGACGCCGCCGTGGATGGAGCCGCGCCGTGACGGCTCGGGACCGAGCGCCGACACCACCGTGAGATCGAATCAAGAAGAAAATGCGGCGATTAGTGTACAATCTCTTTGGTGGCACCGATTAGGCCGCAGCTTCATCCGAGCAAACGGCGATGATGATGCTCTTCCGATGCAGGTGAAGACGGTGGTGTGGGAATGGAGGTGGCACGAAAGACGAGGGGAACATCGGGGCAGCTCCTTGGAGGTGGAGGACGGGGTGGCTGAACCGGCGGGACCATGAGATCGACGACGGATCCTCATCGGGTATGGTGGATGAGGGACGTCGAGGTGTTGCTGTGGACGACGTCGTCGGGGAAGAGGCTCCGGCTGGGTGGCGGACGGAGCAGGGTGTGGGGCTTTGTCGCGGGTTTTCGCGGCCTTGGTGTATGAATGGGTGGGCAGATGGGATGACAGTGGGGAACCATGGCTTAGGGACGCACTTGTCCGAAATGTGGGGTAAGTTATGAAAGTACCCCCATCAATTTGAGGCGCTTCTTTCGGTTTAGGGGTACCACGGGCATTTCACGTGTCGGGATTTCACAGGAGGTGGGATTTTTCGCGCGCGTTGTAATTTCGGAATAGCAAGGCGCGGGTTGAGATGGAGGGAGTTGTCGGAGCACGACGAGACAAAGATATATCTTAAATATTTCAGGCTAACAAGGCGCGAGTTGAAGAGGAAGGAGTTTCGCAGCACGATAGACAGAGACGCTAGCTTGAATTTTCAGCATAGCAAGGCGCGGCTTGAAATTTCGGAAGAACAAGCTTAACGTGTACCCAAAAAAAGACAATTTGCACCTCAACACGCACAACACACACACAAACACCATTTAGACTAGAGTAAGGTACATGTGCATTGCACACATGAGATTTGGCAACCAAATAATGAATAAATACCACATTATAGCATGTAAGCTTTGAGTCATATATGCATGGTGTAGATGTTGGTTTAATTCTTATAGTTCATTTCATTCAAAATCATCTAGTTTTTATAAGAAAGCTAATCTATTTTAAGATTCATGGAATTGTGCGTTGTAAGACATAAAGTAAAAACAAATAATGGCAAATCATGTAGAAAAACATTTGGGCAATTCTGATACGGAAGATTCTAGAACAAATAAGAAGTGCTTGTGTTTTGATGTTTGTGCATTATGCTTAAGTTCAACCATGGAGTCTTCTAGATTATACATGTGGCTAAATCTGGTGGAATCTAGATGATATCCAACAGCCAGTAGTGCTCAAATTTGCCATCTTTGGACCATCGGATTCGCCTCATCCAACGACCATCTTTCAAAGTTAAAGTTACCCGCACACAATATAGGGGTATAGATATAGATATGTGATGCGAAAGCCGCCCATCATCTCCAATTAGAATAGTGTGTCCATGCACGGATGCGACGTGGCCAAATGATGTCTGCCATCGGTATCTCAAATTCAAATCAGTCTGACCTTGTTCAATGTGTATACATTACAACATGCTCGTTTCCAAACCACACCGCGCAGATCTCCGTTATATTCATGCATGCATGGGTTTCAAACATCAGGATCTCTTATTCAAATATTTGAATTCAAGTTTACATTGATTATGACCTCACCTAGTCTTTTACACCCACACAGTCGTGTTCTCTTTATAATTGTACCACTAACTTTCTCTCGTGCATGCATGCACACACACTACCAATCGGCATTATCCATCGCGCACATGCAATCTTTTTCTTCAGGTCGGTCTCCCATGAAGGCACACACCCACACACATCCCCTCTCCATCATATCGGGCATTCTTTTATCTCTCATGCGTGCATGCGCAACGATCGATGTTCCTCTATGTATGTGCGTATATAGCTAGGTCTTTCATAGTTTGCCACACAAACCGATCAATCGATATATCCAGTGAGGTCGCACCCTCTTTCCCACGTCCACATCGATCAATATATGCCTCTCTATATAGGATTAACATATATAGCTAATACACCCACATTAATTATATATCTAATGTCCCCCTCTCATCATCCATGCCTTCCGCTTCATCTCTCAAACGCGTGCACAATGGCGAAGACAGGGGCGGTAAGGGCCCTGCCCCTCCTAACATCACTATATATCGAGGCTAATATGAATGTGATCATTAGACAATGGCTGCTAAAAATGGTTTAAGTTCATGAATTGACCCTCCTCGTAAAGGATTAGCAATGCTTGGCCCCCTAGCTCATTTATTTTTCATGGCTCCGCACTGCGTGCAACAGCGCACGTTCTCGCCCCCTCTCTCTAAATATCAATCTCGCACTTGTGCATTCCTTCATAGTCTCCCTCCACTCGGCCCCTCGCACCATCTTCTAGCCCCCCACCGGATTTTGCCACATGTACAATCTAGCAGACTCCATGGTTGAACTTAAGCATAATGCACAAACCTCAAAACAACAGTGGTTCTCTTTTGTTCTAGAATCTTCCATATCATAACTGCCCAAACTTTTTTTCTAGTTGAGTTTGTTGGAAATATGCCCTAGAGGCAATAATAAATTAGTTATTATTATTATATTTCCTTGTTCATGATAATCGTTAATTATCAATGCTATAATTGTATTGATAGGAAACTCATATACATGTGTGGGTACATAGACAACACCATGTCCCTAGTAAGCCTCTAGTTGACTAGCTCATTGATCAATAGATGGCTACGGTTTCCTGACCATGGACATTGGATGTCGTTGATAATGGGATCACATCATTAGGAGAATGATGTGATGGACAAGACCCAATCCTAAGCCTAGAACAAAGATCATGTAGTTCGTATGCTAAAGCTTTTCTAATGTCAAGTATCATTTCCTTAGACCATGAGATTGTGCAACTCCAGGATACCGTAGGAATGTTTTGGGTGTACCAAACATCACAACGTAACTGGGTGGCTATAAAGGTGCGCTACGGGTATCTCCGAAAGTGTCTGTTGGGTTGGCACGAATCGAGACTGGGATTTGTCACTCCGTGTAACGGAGAGGTATCTCTGGGCCCACTCGGTAGGACATCATCATAATGTGCACAATGTGACCAAGGGGTTGATCACGGGATGATGTGTTACGGAACAAGTAAAGAGACTTGCCGGTAATGATATTGAACAAGGTATCGGCATACCGACGATCGAATCTCGGGCAAGTACAATACCGCTAGACGAAGGGAATTGAATACAGGATTGATTGAATCCTCGACATCATGGTTCATCCGATGAGATCATCATGGAACATGTGGGAGCCAACATGGGTATCCAGATTCCGCTGTTGGTTATTGACCAGAGAACGTCTCGGTCATGTCTGCATGGTTCCCGAACCCGTAGGGTCTACACACTTAAGGTTCGATGACGCTAGGGTTATAAAGGAAATTTTATGTGGTTACCGAATGTTTTTCGGAGTCCCGGATGAGATCCCGGACGTCACTAGGAGTTCCGGAATGGTCCGGAGGTAAAGATTTATATATGGAAAGTTGTTGTTCGGGTTCCGGGAAAAGTTCGGGTTTTTTCGGTATTGTACCGGGAAGCTTCCAGAAGGTTCCGGAGGATTCCGGAGGGGTCCGGAGGTCCGGAAAATGTTCCACCACGTCCAATACAGCAGCATGGGCTGTAAGGGGTCGCCCTAGCCTTAATGGGCCAGGGGCACCAGCCCCCCAAGGCCCATGCGCATGGGAGAGGGGAAACCCTAAAGGGGAGGGCCTCCACTTGACTTGGGAGGCACTCCTCACCCCTTGGACGCCGCCCCCAACCCTAGTTGGGATCTAAGGGGGCCGCCCCCCTCTCCCACCTATAAATAGTGGAGGGGTGGGAGGGCAGCCGCACCCCAAGTTCTGGCGCAGCCCTCCCCCTCTCTCAAGTCCTCCTCCTCTCCCGCGGTGCTTGGCAAAGCCCTGTAGGATTGCCACGCTCCTCCATCAACACCACGCCGTTGTGCTGCTGCTGGATGGAGTCTTCCTCAACCTCTTCCTATCTCCTTGCTGGATCAAGGCATGGGAGACGTCACCGGGCTGCACGTGTGTTGAACGCGGAGGTGTCGTCCGTTCGGCACTAGGATCTCCGGTGATTTGGATCATGACGAGTACGACTCCTTCAACCCCGTTCTCTTGAACGCTTCCGCTTAGCGATCTACAAGGGTATGTAGATGCACTCTCCTTCCCCTCGTTGCTAGTTTCTCCATAGATAGATCTTGGTGACTCGTAGGAAAATTTTGAATTTCTGCTACGTTCCCCAACAGTGGCATCATGAGCTAGGTCTATGCGTAGTTTCTATGCACGAGTAGAACACAAGTTGTTGTGGGTGTTGATTTTTGTTCAATATGCTTACCATTACTAGTCCAATCTTGTTTCGACGGTATTGTGGGATGAAGTGGCCCAGACCGACCTTACATGTACACTTACGTGAGATAGGTTCCACCGACTGACATGCACTTGTTGCATAAAGTGGCTAGCGGGTGCCAGTATTTCCCACTTTAGTGGGATCGGATTCGATGAAAAGGGTCCTTATGAAGGATAAATAGCAATTGACATATCATGTTGTGGTTTTGCGTAGATAAGGAACGTTCTTGCTAGAAACCCATAGCAGCCACGTAAAAACATGCAAACAACAATTAGAGGACGTCTAACTTGTTTTTGCAGGGTATGCTATGTGATGTGATATGGCCAAAAAGAATGTGATGAATGATATGTGATGTATGAGATTGATCATGTTCTTGTAATAGGAATCACGACTTGCATGTCGATGAGTATGATAACCGGCAGGAGCCATAGGAGTTGTCTTAATTTATTGTATGACCTGTGTGTCATTGAATAATGCCATGTAAATTACTTTACTTTATTGATAAACGTGTTAGCCATAGTAGTAGAAGTAATAGTTGGCGAGACCACTTCATGGAGACACGATGATGGAGATCATGGTGTCGTGCCGGTGACGATGATGATCATGGAGCCCCGAAGATGGAGATCAAAAAGGAGCAAAATGATATTGGCCATATGATGTCACTTTTTGATTGCATGTGATGTTTATCATGTTTATGCATCTTATTTGCTTAGAACGACGATAGTAAATAAGATGATCACTCATTAAAATTTCAAGAAAGTGTTCCCCCTAACTATGCACCGTTGCGAAAGTTCGTCGTTTCGAAGCACCACGTGATGATCGGGTGTGATAGATTCTAACGTTCACATACAACGGGTGTAAGCCAGATTTACACACGCGAAACACTTAGGTTGACTTGACGAGCCTAGCATGTACAGACATGGCCTCGGAACACAAGAGACCGAAAGGTCAAGCATGAGTCGTATAGTAGATACGATCAACATGAAGATGTTCACCGATGATGACTAGTCCGTCTCATGTGATGATCGGACACGGCCTAGTTGACTCGGATCATGTAATCACTTAGATGACTAGAGGGATGTCTATCTGAGTGGGAGTTCATAAGATGAACTTAATTATCCTGAACATAGTCAAAAGATTCTTGCAAATTATGTCGTAGCTCGCGCTTTAGTTCTACTATTTTAGATATGTTCCTAGAGAAAATTTAGTTGAAAGTTTATAGTAGCAATTATGCGGACTGGGTCCGTAAACTGAGGATTGTCCTTGTTGCTTCGTAGAAGGCTTATGTCCTTAATGCACCGCTCGGTGTGCTGAACCTCGAACGTCATCTGTGGATGTTGCGAACATTTGACATACACGTTTTTGATAACTACGTGATAGTTCAGTTAAACGGTTTAGAGTTGAGGCACCAAAGACGTTTTCAAAACATCGCGGAACATATGAGATGTTTCGAGGGCTGAAATTGGGATTTCAGGCTCGTGCCCACGTCAAGAGGTATAAGACCTCCGACGAGATTCTTAGCCTGCAAACTAAGGGAGAAAAGCTCAATCATTGATCTTGTATTCAGATTGTCTACGTACAACAATCACTTGAATCGAGTGGGAGTTAATCTTCCAGATGAGATAGTGATGTTTCTCCAAAGTCATTACCACCAAGCTGCTAGAGCTTCGTGATGAACTATAACATATCAGGGATAGATATGATGATCCTTGAAGTATTCGCGATGTTTGACACCGCGAAAGTAGAAGTCAAGTAGGAGCATCGATTGTTGATGGTTAGTAAAACCACTAGTTTCAAGAAGGGCAAGGGCAAGAATGGATACTTCATGAAACGGCAAAACGGTTGCTGCTCTAGTGAAAACCCAAGGTTGAACCCAAACCCGAGACTAAGTGCTTCTATAATGAGAGGAACGGACACTAAAGCAGAACCACCCTAGATACTTGGTAGATAAGAAGGCAGGCAAGGTCGACGGAAGTATATTGGATATACATTATGTTAATGTGTACTTTACTAGTACTCCTAGTAGCACCAGGGTATTAGATACCGGTTCGGTTGCTAAGTGTTAGTAACTCGAAATAAAAGCTACAGAATAAACGGAGACTAGCTAAAAGTGAGCTAACAATATGTGTTGGAAGTGTTTCCAAGGTTGATGTGATCAAGCATCGCACGCTCCCTCTACCATCAAGATTGGTGTTAAACCTAAATAATTGTTATTTGGTGTTTGCGTTGAGCGTAGACATGATTGGATTATGTCTATCGCAATACGGTTATTCATTTAAGGATAATAATGGTTACTCTGTTTATTTGAATAATACCTTCAATGGTCTTGCACCTAAAGGAATGGTTTATTGAATCTCGATCATAGTGATACACATTTTCATGCCAAAAGATATAAGATAGTAATGATAGTACCACTTACTTGTGGCACTGCCATGTAAGTCATATTGGTTTAAACCACATGAAGAAGCTCCATGTTGATGGATCTTTGGACTCACTCGTTTTTGAAAAGTTTGAGACATGCGAACCATGTCTATTGGTGTATACGCATGAAGAAACTCCATGCAGATGGATCGTTTGGACTTACTTGATTTTGAATCACTTGAGATATGCAAATCATACCACATGGGCAAGATGACTGAAAAACCTCGTTTTCAGTAAGATGGAACAAGATAGCAACTTGTTGGAAGCAACACATTTTGATGTGTGCGTTCCAATGAGTGCTGAGGCATGCAGTGAATATCGTTATGTACTTACTTCACAGATGATTTGAGTAAATGTTTACTTGATGAAACACAAGTCTGAATTATTGAATGGTTCAAGTAATTTCAGAGTGAAGTTGAAGATCATCGTGACAAGAGGATAAAATGTCTATGATATGATCATAGAGATGAGTATCTGAGTTACGAGCTTTGGCACGCAATTAAGACATTGTGGAAATTGTTTCACAATTAATACTGCCTGGAACACCATAGTGTGATGGTGTGTCCGAACATCATAGTTGCACCCTATTGGATATGGTGCATACCATGATGTCTCTTATCAAATTACCACTATCATTCATGGGTTAGGCATTAGAGACAACCGCACTCACTTTAATAGGGCACCACGTAATTCCGTTGAGACGACACCCCGTTTGAACTATGGTTTGGAGAAACCTAAGTTGTCGTTTCTTAAAAGTTTGGGGCTGCAACGCTTATGTGAAAAGTTTCAGGTTGATAAGCTCAAACCCAAAGCGGATAAAATGCATCTTCATAGGACACCCAAAACAGTTGGGTATACCTCCTAATTCAGATCTGGAAGCAAAAGAGATTGTTTCTAGAAACGGGTCCTTTGTCGAGGAAAAGTTTCTCTCGAAAGAATTGAGTGGGAGGATGGTGGAGACTTGATGAGGTTATTGAACCGTCACTTCAACTAGTATGTAGCAGGGCACAGGAAGTTGTTCCTGTGGCACCTACACCAATTGAAGTAGAAGCTTATGATAGTGATCATGAAGTTTCGGATTAAGTCACTACCGTACCTCGTAGGGTGACAAGGATGCGTACTACTTCAGAGTGGTATAGTAATCCTGTCTTGAAGGTCATGTTGCTAGACAACAATGAACGTACGAGCTATGGAGAAGCGATGGTGGGCCCATATTCCGACAAATGGTTAGAAGCCATGAAATCCGAGATAGGATCCATGTCAGAACAAAGCATGGACTTTGGTGGACTTGCCCGATGATCGGCAAGCCATTGAGATAAATGGATCTTTAAGAAGAAGACGGACGTGGACGGTAATGTCACCGTCTATGAAGCTTGACTTGTGGCGAAGAGTTTTTCACAAGTTCAAGGAGTTGACTACGATGAGATTTTCTCATCCGTAGCGATGCTTAAGTCCGTCGGAATCATGTTAGCATTAGCTGCATTTATGAAATCTGGCAGATGGATGTCAAAACGAGTTTCCTTACCAGTTTTCGTAAGGAAATGTTGTATGAGATACAACCAGAAGGTTTTGACAATCCTGAAAGACGCTAACAAGTATGCAAAGCTCCAGCAGTCCTTCTAAGGACTGGAGTAAGCATCTCGGAGTTGGAATGTACGCTTTGATGAGATGATCAAAGATTTTGGGTTTATACAAAGTTTATGAGAAACTTGTATTTCCAAAGAAGTGAGTGGGAGCACTATAGAATTTCTGATGAGTATATGTTACTGACATATTGTTGATCAGAAATGATGTAGAATTTCTGGAAAGCATATAGGGTTATTTGAAAGGTGTTTTTAATAGAAAACCTGGAATAAGCTGCTTGAACATTGAGCATCAAGATCTATGAGGATAGATCAAAAAACGCTAAATGGTACTTTCAAATGAGCACATACCTCAACATGATCTTGAAAGTGTTCAAGATGGATCAATCAAAGAAGGAGTTCTTGCCTGAGTTGTAAGGTATGAAGTTAAGAGTTAAAGCTCGACCACGGCAGAAGAGAGAGAAAGGACGAAGGTCGTCCCCTATGCTTCAGACGTAGGCTCTATAGTATGCTATGCTGTGTACCGCACCGGAAGTGTGCCTTGCCATGAGTCAGTCAAGGGGTACAGGAATGATCCAGGAACGGATCATTGGACAGCGGTCAAAATTGTCCTTGGAATAAAATAAGGACATGTTTCTCGATTATGGAGGTGATAAAGAGTTCGGTGTAAAGGGTTACGTCGATGCAAGCTTTAACACCTATCTGAATGACTCTGAGTAGCAAACCGGATACGCATAGTGGAGCAACCATTTGGAATAGCTCCAAGTGGAGCGTGGAAGCATCATTTACAATATGACCTAGAGATTTGCGAAGTACATACGGATCTGAATGTTGCAGACCCGTTGACTAAAACCTCTCTCACAAGCAAAACATGATCAAACCCCAGAACTCACTAAGTCTTAATCACATGATGATGTGAACTAGTGTAGTGACACTAGTAAACTCTTTGGATGTTGGTCACATGGCGATGTGACCTATGAGTGTTAATCACATGGTGATGTGAACTAGATTATTGACTCTAGTGCAAGTGGGAGACTGTTGGAAATATTCCCTAGAGGCAATAATAAATTAGTTATTATTATTATATTTCCCTGTTCATTATAATCATTTATTATCCATGCTATAATTGTATTGATAGGAAACTCAGATACATGTGTGGGTACATAGACAACACCATGTCCCTAGTAAGCCTCTAGTTGACTAGCTCGTTGATCAATAGATGGTTACAGTTTCCTGACCATGGACATTGGATGTCGTTGATAACGGGATCACATCATTAGGAGAATGATGTGATGGACAAGACCCAATCCTAAGCCTGGCACAAAGATCGTGTAGTTCGTATGCTAAAGCTTTTCTAATGTCAAGTATCATTTCCTTAGACCATGAGATTGTGCAACTCCCGGATACCGTAGGAATGCTTTGGGTGTACCAAACGTCACAACGTAACTGGGTTATAAAGGTGCACTACGGGTATCTCCGAAAGTGTCTGTTGGGTTGGCACGAATCGAGACTAGGATTTGTCACTCCGTGTAACGGAGAGGTATCTCTGGGCCCACTCGGTAGGACATCATCATAATGTGCGCAATGTGACCAAGGGGTTGATCACGGGATGATGTGTTACGGAACGAGAAAAGAGACTTGCCGGTAACGAGATTGAACAAGGTATCGGCATACCGACGATCGAATCTCGGGCAAGTACAATACCGCTAGACGAAGGGAATTGAATACAGGATTGATTGAATCCTCGACATCGTGGTTCATCCGATGAGATCATCGTCGAACATGTGGGAGCCAACATGGGTATCCAGATCCCGCTATTGGTTATTGACCGGAGAACGTCTCGGTCATGTCTGCATGGTTCCCGAACCCGTAGGGTCTACACACTTAAGGTTCGATGACGCTAAGGTTATAAAGGAAATTTGTATGTGGTTACCGAGTGTTGTTCGGAGTCCCGGATGAGATCCCGGACGTCACGAGGAGTTCCGGAATGGTCCGGAGGTAAAGATTTATATATGGAAAGTTGTTGTTCGGGTTCCTGGAAAAGTTTGGGTTTTTTCGGTATTGTACCGGGAAGCTTCCAGAAGGTTCCGGAGGATTCCGGAGGGGTCCGGAGGTCCAGAAAATGTTCCACCACGTCCAATACAGCAGCATGGGCTGTAAGGGGTCGCCCTAGCCTTAATGGGCCAGGGGCACCAGCCCCCCCAAGGCCCATGCGCATGGGAGAGGGGAAACCCTGAAGGGGAGGGCCTCCACTTGACTTGTGAGGCACTCCTCCCCCCTTGGCCGCCGCCCCCAACCCTAGATGGGATCTAAGGGGGCCGCCCCCCTCTCTCCCACCTATAAATAGTGGAGGGGTGGGAGGGCAGCCGCACCCCAAGTTCTGGCGCAGCCCTCCCCCTCTCCCAAGTCCTCCTCCTCTCCCGCGGTGCTTGGCGAAGCCCTGCAGGATTGCCACGCTCCTCCATCACCACCACGCCGTTGTGCTGCTGCTGGATGGAGTCTTCCTCAACCTCTCCCTCTCTCCTTGCTGGATCAAGGCATGGGAGACGTCACCGGGTTGCACGTGTGTTGAACGCGGAGGTGCCATCCGTTCGGCACTAGGATCTCCGGTGATTTGGATCACGACAAGTACGACTCCTTCAACCCCGTTCTCTTGAACGCTTCCGCTTAGCGATCTACAAGGGTATGTAGATGCACTCTCCTTCCCCTCGTTGCTAGTTTCTCCATAGATAGATCTTGGTGACTCATAGGAAAATTTTGAATTTCTGTTATGTTCCCCAACAAAATTGCCATTATCTGTTTTTACTTTATGCTTTACAACGCACAATTCCATGAATCATAAAATAGATTAAGGGCTTATTTGTTTCAAAGGATTCTCAAAGGAATTTTGGAGGATTCTAATCATTAGGAATTTTTCCTATCTTGGTTGTTTGATTCGTAGGATTGTAAACCATAGGAAATTTTCCATATGATTCATTTGCACTAGATTTCATAGGAAACATCCCATCCACACAAACCTCTTTGAAAGAATTCTGCGTTTTTTCTATGCACAATCAAACACTCGTACAATCCTGTAGGATTCAAGACGACATTCCAATATAATCCCATGTTTTTCCTGTTCCCGCGTTCTTAGCTTTTTTATAAAAACTAATTGATTTTGAATGAGATGAACTATAAGAATTAAACGAAGGGCTACATCAGGCATATATGACTCAAAGCTTACATGTTATAGTGTGGTATTTATTCATAATTTGGTTGCAAAATCTGATGCGTGCAATGCACGTGTACCTTACTAGTACTTCGAGTATGTGCAAAACACATAAATTAGAATACCAATGGCATGCTACACAGTGTCTCTCTTATAGTTCATGAAGCCACGTGGTACATGTGGAGGCGTTGTCGCGACCTCCTTGCGTGGATTGATCACAGTGACGTGCTGCTGGTTCCAGAAGAATGTACTCGTCCTCCCTGAGCCATACTGGCGGTACATGCACGAAGCGAAGATGTGCATGCACACCACGCACGCACTCATTCCCTCGCACGCACAAGCGGGTACACAGGCGGACACAATTTTGTACCAAGATCCACCCTATGTGATAATTTGACGCGTGTAAAGTCGTTCACTTCATTGATGGTCAATTAATACAGCGCATGCAAATTGAGTGGACGTGAGGGCAGAAGAAAGACATTATTACTCCACTGCGCGCATGCGAGTAGTTAAATCGTGGGTTGCTAGTAGTACTTCCATTGGTCTCCTCGTATTTTGTGCCAATTTTTGACAGTAACATAATACTGTAGTTACGCATTTGAGCAATGTAGTACTTGAAATTTATGTTCCGCTAAACTCATCGCGAGCCGTTTCAGGCCTCGAAACCAAAACCATCAATTAATCTTTACCTTGTTCCCATCACATTCGAAAGCCTACTCACACCTACTAGTACGTACCAAACCTGAACGTGTTCCCACTATGCAGGCATTAGTACTAGTGCTAGTACTCAGGTTATAAAAAGGGGAACTACCTAACCAAAAATTACTCTACCTTTCCTCCTCATAAGTGCTTCTTCTTCGTCCGTCGTTGCCATGGCCAGTGAGCAGAGCTCTAGGTCGAGAACTACTCGTAACAAGGGAGCAGCAACCAAGGCTGCGGAAAAAAAAAGAGGGCTCGCCGCCATGCAGAGACCTCGAAAGATCTCTCACGGGCAGGCGATGGCTCCCAGGAGCGCCCTAGCCGCGGAGGCGAACATGCCGAGCCGGCGGAGCTGGAGTCGTTATCCCTTGACGGCATGCCCGATCAGCTCAATAAGCACCTCAATAAGCAGAAGGAGTTCATCCAAGGCTTGATGGAGTTGCTGAAGGAGAGCCTCGACGACATGCCTGCTGAGCTCAATAAGCAGGGGGAGTTGACCGCCGGCTTGGTGATGCTGCTGAAGAAGAGCATTGCCTCAGAGAAGAAGGCGACCGGTGAAATCCTGCGACTTCAGGAGGACAAGGCGAAGCTCTACCACGAGATCGACCTATTGAAGGAGAAGAACGCCAGCAGGAAGAAGTTGCATGAGAATAGTAGTTCCTCGATGAAGATGTTGCAGGCCCTTGTCATGGAACAGAAGGAGGAGTTGGCGAAGCTCCGCATCGAGCACCCGACTGCTGTCAAGTTACGTAATGCGGCCGTGGAACAGATGATGAAGGCTCGCGTCGAGAAATCCCGCGTCATGGACAGAGTGAAGAAGATGGCGAAGGAGACGCGCAAGGAGATGGAGGTCATGGAGGCGATGAAGAAGAAGTTATGACTCCGCGGCGAATTAGATCATTTGGGGTGATAATCTTCCTTCTTCTTTTGCTCCTGTGTTTCATCTTTTGCTTCGGGTGTTTCGCTGCACGTGTCACGTTCTCTGCGAGGCATGAATAGAACAATGCTTTTTTTTGAGGGAATGAATAGAACAATGCTAACAATGAGATGACTAGCAAATTAGATCATTTTTATCGCCATATGGCACTGGGCTGCCATGTTTCGTGCTCCTCCGTCGCAGTACTACTCCAGTGGAAAACTTGAGTATACCGCACGGTTCTTTGCTCCTCCTCAGGTCATCGGCGCATTTATACGAGCAGTCAAATCACAAGGCCCTGCCTTCCAGCAGTAATGAGCCGTCAAATCAGAAAGGCCCTCGCCTCTCGTGAAACCGACCAAGCTAGACTGCCCCGCCATCTAGCCTTTTAAAAATGTATATTTTTGTACAATAGTAGTATCGATGGATTGCGCCATGGAGCAAAAAATTAAAAAAAAGGTGGTACATATAGAGAGCGCTCATCGCCAAATTATGCATATAGTACTATTAAAAAGGCTAGTCACAATAGTGGTGTCCGGCACAACCCACCCCTCAAATAAAACTAAGCATCCTGGAATTCTTTGACAAAACTAAGCATCCTAAAATTCTTTGACAACTAAACTGCTGGCTATATGATGTTGGTCATATATATTATACGTATATAATGTGAAGAAACGAGTGGTAGTACCATACCAACTAAAAGATGAAATGTAAGAAATATTAGTATGTATGTACTGGAGAGTTAAAGTAACGAGAAGAAACATAACGTAGTTCTGCTGGGGGCTCAGCACAACACACCCCTCAAATTAAATTAAGCACACCTGAAATTAAACTTTGCAACTATTCCGGTAGACACTGCATTAGAAGTTTAGAACCACCATGAGCAACGACACTGCCACATTACTCGGAGTCCTCGTCCACGTCCTCGACTTTGTCCTTGTCCCTCTTCCTCTTGGCCGATACTTCTTTGCTTAAACCGCACACTTGGCTATTGCTCTTCACCCAACCCTTGTAGATATTGAAGCAAAGGTAGCCATCCATTGCAACATAGTGGATGTGGTCTATATCTAGTACATTCTGCTGCCATGCATAACGATGAAACATATATGGAGGTTTCTCCAGTTTACCTTACGAAGGATGAACCATGGCTCCTGCCAGGGTCAGCATTGAAGGCTGACAAGAGGACACCAGCCGATTCTTTTGGAGGTCGAAAGTGTTGCCTACAACGAGGCCTATCCGACCCAGGACTTCTTTGTCGTTACCAAAGTCTACAGTAACAAATTTGACTAGGTTGCTCTCGAGGAAGTCCTTAAAATCCAGGCGTTCAACGTCGGCATGGCATATGTGGTAGACCAAGCATAAGTCATGCACACAAACCTGGATCATGGCGGGCTTCTTCCTCTCTTCGTCCTTTAGATCCTTCTCTCGTCCCAGGACTGTGGTGTACTCAACATCTAGCCCAGCGACCCACTCATCATCTGAGTCTTCGAACACGCGTCTGAAGCGAGAAAGGCATCCTTTCACCGTCGTGGAAGAACGGGTGTAGATGACGTCGAACTCATTGCCGGTGATGGTTCTAACCTTGTACTCACCGCCGATCATGGAGATTTCGGACGCCATGGATTTGGGAGGAGTGTTAGGATTAGTGGAACTGCCGTAATGTGAATGGACGGGACGACTAGGAGCGAACCGCCGTAGTATTAAAGGACGTGCGGGGACGAGTAGGAGCGAACTACCAGCGTGCGAACGGCAGGGTAATGGCTTTCCATTCTCCCATGATATGGGCTTCCGAGAGCCCTTGGATCTGAGATCGAATGGTTGCATGGCGTGATTCTAGACCTATGGGTGAATATCCTATCCTGGAGGGTTATTCTGCAAATTTTCAGCAATTTAGCATGCGACCGTTTGATCTCAGATCCAAGGGCTGCCAGCAGCCCGTATCATGGTCGCGCCTACCACGACCGTCGCGTCGCTCGCACGGTCACGCCCTTGGAGATTTGACATGGTGCGTTAGGCTATCTGATGTTGGCATGTCATACATACTCATCACTTAGTCACTCATACTACAACAAGGTTGGCTATAAGTGTATTTATTTATTTTACTCCTCTCTATCTCTTTCTTCGTACTCCCTCCGTCCCATAATATAAGAACGTTTTTGACACTAGTGTAGTGTCAAAAACGTTCTTATATTATGGGACACAGGGAGTACTAGTATTTATTGCATTTGCCAAGGAGTGACCTCTTCCAATGAAATGGTGTTGCTAAGTTTGCTTCATTTAATTAGCTATAGACTCAAAATTGTCTTTTCACCTAGGTACACGCGCTTAGCACCGTTTCTTCCTTGGGTCACCAAACTAGTCTCTCTCTTCTTGATTAACTTGCCACATCAGACTTTATGCCTATGTGGCAAGCTTAGCACCTGTAGGAGCAAGTAAGGCTGCTTGTAATGGGAGTAGTATCATGCATGCCAACTATGCAATCTTGATGAGGTGACGTCAAATTAAATGAAGAAAAGAGAGAGTTGAGTATCATAATATGATACTGTAGTATCATATTAAATGATGTGCTACTATGTGTCATGCATGACAATAAATAAACTATACTATGATACCAACACATGATACTATGCATTACAGATGTAGTATCATACAAAAGTATCATATGCATGATACTAGTATATGATACTCTCCATTACGACCAACCTAAGTACAATAGTGCGCTTTACATGGCATTTTTGCATATGTGGAGGAAAGAGAGGCAAGGAAAAAGTGGAGAAGTGGGCTCTCATGCAAGAGCCAGCCTCTACTACAGTCTACATGGTGGAGTATTGGGAGAGGCACCTGTATGGAGGTGGTCAGGAATCAGGAGACTCACGCCGGTCGTAGTGCCGCAGTTAAAATGATAATGGCAAGTCAAATCACGGGGCCCCACCTGTCCAACAGTAACTCGATGTCAAATCACACATCCCTACATTTGCAGCAGCCTACTCCCTTGTCTTCTCGCGTCTCTGTCGAACCGACTAGGAGGAACTGCCCCGCCTCCTACCGCGCAGGAAAAGCCCCGCCCTCGACTTTTAAATAGTATACAGTATACTAATTTTGTATCCAAGGATTGCGCCATGGAGCAAAGCCTCTAGAAAACGGCAGTACACATGTACGGCGTATACAGCACGCCCGTCACATTCGTGTCGCACCCCAGACGGTCGATCGGTCTGGCACGCTGCTCTCCAAATGGAACGCGCGTCATATTGCGTTTGCACACACATGTGGGACGACAATTGAGAACCGACCAGAGGCGCACTCCCCGGCCCCGCAAGTCAGGTGACTTAATAGAAGAGGGAGACGAGTGATAGTACTAGAGAAGTGTTGTACTACGTTGGTGCCTGGACGATCCCTGCAAGACACGAAAGATCAGTTCGTCCATGCATGTGACCAGACTCTAGCAGACACGCCTGGATTGGCTATCGTCTACATATCGTGCAGGTTGTGTTGTACATGGCTGTAGTTGTGGTGAGAAATCTAAAAAAAGGTTTCTTGTCATCTCGCAAAATTAGGTGTCATGTGCTTCGGATCACTACGAGGGTTAAACAGTGACAACTGAGTTGGGCTAGTCATTGGGGGCACATGCACGAAGACTACTCAGCTGCCATCTGGGTCAAGCCGGCTATGTTAATTAGGACATCTATCGACGGACCCCTTTTCTACGAGTTTATCTTTAATTTGAGCTTTGTTCCTCGTCTAGTTTGTCCGTTAGGATTCATGTTGTCTCCTTTGGGCAGTGAGGTTATGATTTCTTCTCATGTGGCATTTTTTGTGTTATATGTTATAATCCAGCGCTTCAGATCAAAATGATGACAACTGCGCCTCCGGGCCACATGCATGAAGACTTCTCGACAGTCATTGACGAGGTCAAGCCGGCTCCGGTAGACAAAAGAAAACTAGTACTACTCCACTATATAGGCAGGAGCCTTCGCGCTTGCTTGCTAGTGTTGCTCTCTTCACACTGTCTCGGCCTCTCTAGATCTAAACACGACAGCGGTGTCCACTCTCTCTCTCTCTCTCTCTCTCTCTCTCTCTCTCTCTCTTTCTCTCTCTTTGCTCACCGCTGGTCATAGATCCAGCCCTATCCTCTCCGTCGGGGAAGGTGAGAAGGTGCAACGTTCACGCGGTCGTCCTCGGCGACAGCTCTTTCCCACTGCTGGGTGCATCCCGATCAGCCTGCATTGTCGTTCTCTCCCAAGCACCGCTGGCAAGGGAGGGCCTCCGACCCCTTCTTCCTCGTTGCCGTAGTGTGGGCAGATCCGGCCTCCCGCCACCCACCTAGCGACATCTCGGCGACCATCATGTATAACTTCCTTTGAAACCGGCCTTGCTCTACTTCTCGAGCTCCTGACGTCGCTGCATTTGTATCTTCTACTATTTCTCAAGCCCCCTCATAGATAGGATCGATCTGTTGTTCGAAAACCACCTATTTTTTTACGTTTAAGATGTAAAACTACTTCATGCACTCGAATCTAGTACTACTTGGTTCAAACAAGGAAGATAGGGGGTGGGGGGTGGGGGAGGATTTGTTACCTGAATCTAGGACTTGGTCGAAAGAGGAAATAATGGGGGCGAAAAGTAGCAGAGGCTGGCTATCCAACTGGTCTCTAGGTCTAATAGGGAAATAAAGGGAAACGAAGTACAAACTCAATATAAAGGGCCAATTCCAGTTCTGCCCCTAACTCGAACCCACTACTTAGTTTTGCCCCTAATTTTTAGGTATGCTCAGTTTTGCCCCTCCGCCGTTAGTGTCACTTATAGAAATGCCCTTTTACGCCGTTACCGTCCGGTCAAAGGACTTTGACCACCCAGAAAAAAATAGCAAAAAAAATCAAAAAAATCTGAAATTTTGTGGGATCGAAGATAGTCATGTCCGCAAGGCGCGTGCAAATTTGTGTGCCGTTCAGACACCCTGAGAGCTCGTGGCAAAGGAAATCATAAATTCTATACGCATGTGAATAGTAAATTCGAAAAAATAGAAAAAAATTCAAAAAATATGAAATTTTGGGGAACTGAAGATACTTAGGTGCACAAGACGTGTGCACATTTTTGTTGTGTTTGGACATCGTATGAGCCCGTACGAGCTCGTAGGAGCTAAACTTTATTTTTTTTCTCCACGAGCTCCTACGATGTCCAAACACAACAAAAATGTGCACACATCTTGTGCACTTAGGTATCTTCAGTTTCCCAAAATTTCATATTTTTTTGAATTTTTTTTCTACTTTTTCGAATTTATTGTGCACATGCGTACAAAATTTATGATTTCCTTTGCCACAAGCTCTCAGGGTGTCCGAATGGCACACAAATTTGCACGCGCCTTGCGGACATGACTATCTTCGATCCCACAAAATTTCAGATTTTTTTGATTTCTTTTGCTATTTTTTTCTGGGTGGTCAAAGTTCTTTGACCATACGGTAACGTCGCAAAAGGGCATTTCTATAAGTGACACTAACGGCGGAGGGGCAAAACTGAGCATACCTAAAAATTAGGGGCAAAACTGAGTAGTGGGTTCGAGTTAAGGGCATAGATGTAAATGTCCCCAATATAAACCCGATCTATTGGTTGAAAAAGAAAAGAAAGTGGGGACTGGGGGACAAGTCAACAGAGTAAGTCCAACACTAGATTTGCTAGCCTCACACAGTATAAGGTGGCTATACCGAACAAAAATGGGACCAACCCATATATCCTGTTCTGATGTTTGTTGCCCCGAGCCACTCTTATGTAATGCCACTGATAAAATGTAGCAATCGCACTGTTAAAAGTAAGGACACGTTAAACCAATGTTGTTTTCGATGTAATGCCTCCAGTAATATGAATCAATGGCACTTTTTTACATGTCCTGCTAAATTTCCCATTAAGATAAGTTGTTTCTTTTTGTTAGAAATGCAACTGTCCCGGTCCGCCTACTCCCCCGTGCCCAAAGTAATGTCCTATTTAACGGTTGTCATAGTTAATCCTAATGCCCACACTAATATCTAGCAATGCCACTGCTTTAGAAATTGCTACTGTCCTTGTAGGATTGCCATTCAGATAAGGAACATGTTTCTTTTCATTTGATGCATGTTTCATCACTTGTTAGTCACCCTCCTTTCCACCTTTTTTGTGCAAACAGAGATATACATTTCATGCTCGATCTTAGTTGAACTGCACAAATGATATCCAAATTATAGTTGAGCATTCCAGGAGCTTCACAATCAACCTTGATGTTTCTCAATTTTATTGCAACTAATGAAGAAGAAGCTCTGTGGGTTTCATTTTCTGATGGAAATGGAACCGGGGCTGGAGCCATTTTCTTAAAAAAATTGAAGAAGAAGTTGTTAGCTCATGGGACATTGCTTCATTTTAGGTGAACTGCACCAAAAGGTCCCATGAATTGAATCATCCATGTTGGTGACTGAAAGAGCCAGCTTCAGCATCCCAGTTTAAGCACCCCCGGCCTCCATCCTTGCGACGCACGGTACACCTTGTTTGCCACCTGCTCGACCCTAGTGTCACTGATTAAGTGAAGTAATAATAGAGTTAAAATAGAGCGAGTGTCATATCTATCATTTCATTTCCAATGTAGATAAAGAAAGTGCTTCTTTTTGTTAATGTATGTTTCATCAACTAGTCCAATTGTTAATGTTTAAGTGTTTCTACAAACTGGGGTGCTTAATTTTAGTTGATATGTACAAAAATAGAGATTTGAATGTCTCAAGGCGCCTCCTTTGTACTACCGCTGTACACTGATGTTCATCACTGGCAGAAGGTGTATCTGGGAGACTTGGGATGATGTCCAGTATGAGGCGTACCGTATGAGGCATCGCAGGGCCCAGCTCGCCCTCGCAGCATGGCATACTATGATACTATCGCAATATTTTCTTCTATTTATTTTATGTGTTTCATCAACTAGTGCCACTATAATATAATCAGGCTTTTTCATTATCTATGCAAACAAGGTTATTCAGCTGCATTTTGGTGGAACTGCACAAATGTACGTATGGAACCGGCATATATGCAGAGTGCGAGGTGTGCCAAGTAAAAATTACTGACACCAACCATGCTGCATGCACGCATTGGCATCCACCACCACCAGTGGGATGTGTGGCGCTCTCTGTGGACGGATCTTTCTCGGCAGCAAATCCTCTAACCAAATACTAGTAGCTTATATTGGCAGTTTTCTAGGGAGTACTCTCTTCTGAAAGAAGCACCGATCTATTTTTCTTTATTTGTACACTGTGTCACAACTTTGACCCAAAGGTCCAGAGCTATTTTAGGGTGATTGGCATAGTACTCGGAGACTGATTGTAAGCATGATTTTCATTAGCTGTCACACTGATTGTAAGCATGAGCAGGTGGAAGATTAGGTTAGTGCGAAGCTTACCTTAAACCCTACCGCCGCTGTTGAAATGAGGCGAGCGTCGAGGGAACCGTGGAGAACAGCGGGGAAGCAACGTCACGCCATCCGGCCTCCTCTTGCGGTGGGAGAACGAATACTCCTGTGACTCCGGCTGGCTCTGCACCCTCACGAACGGCACACCATACTCGATCGATTCGTTATCCTCTGGGTGCTCGACCTTTAACCTGTATGCCCACCACCTCCGCCTGACTGTCGCCTCGGGCGAATCTGTCTGCTCCATGGCCCAGAGGAGATACTCGATGAACTCGAAGGACTGCGGCGTGACTGTCGTCGAGAAGTACATGTACATCACCGCCCTCATCGCCGCTGTCTCGCTCTTTCACATACATTGCCACATGTCCTGCATCGTCCTCGAAATCTCCCACTCATTGTCAAACCAACTAAGGATCTCCTTCAACCTGGCTAAGTTTGCCTGGTCTCCGTCGGCGATCTACCTGATTCGCTGCTGCATCCTCTCCATAGATGTCCTTCTGAGTGGTCCGGTGCTAGCTTTGGAAGATGGGAGGTGGTCTTGCAATAGAGAAGAGGGAGAGGCGAGATGGTGGTCTTGCAATAGAGAAGAGGGAGAAGCGAGACGGTGGTTTTGGAATGGAGATGATGGAGAGGAGAGGAGGTGGTTTTGCAATGGAGAAGATCAGAAGAGGGAGAGGCGAGACGGTGGTTTTGGAATGGAGATGATGGAGAGGAGGTGGTTTTGCAATGGAGAAGATCAGAAGAGGGAGAGGTGAGACGGTGGTTTTGGAATGGAGATGATGGAGAGGAGAGGAGGTGGTTTTGCAATGGAGAAGATCAGAAGAGGGAGAGGCAAGACTGTGGTTTTGGAATGGAGATGATGGAGAGGAAAGGAGGTGGTTTTGCAATGGAGAAGAGGGAGAGGAGCGTGCGGCAGCAATTTAGTATTGGACGAGAGGGCCGGTGCGCTGTGACTGGATCAAAATCAAAGTCAATTTACCCTTCAATTAAGAAAGCGACCCCACATTAACTAGTCTCCCTTTTATTCTGGGTCATAATTGACCATGATTTTCGCACATATGTTATACGTTGCAAAAATAATATAATTTGGAAGTACATTCAGATACGAACCAAACGATACAATTTTTGGTGACATGCATTCACATTTTATTTGTCAAATACAGTACGTGGTCAAACTTTGACCCAAAATACGCAAAACAACAAAAAAATACTTCCAAGACCACCGCCGCTCTTTCGCTCTTCTCCTCTTAAACCACCGCCGCTCCTCTCTTGTTCCAATCTAAATCCAGCGCCGCTCCTCTCCTCTTCCATTTCAAAACCACCACCCCTCCTCTCCTGTTCCAGTCCAAAACCAGTGTCGCTCCTCTCCCGTTCTAATCCAAAACCAGCGCTTCTCCTCTCCTCTTCCATTCAAAAACCACCGTCGACGAGTGAAGGTGTCGTGGAGAAGTAGATCGATGGAGGAGTACAACCGATACATGAGGGTCACAGACGGCGACCCTGTGAAGCTAGCTAGGATGTTGGAGATACAGTCTTGGTTTCACAACAAGGACCAACTAGCGGCAACAGTGACATCCATGGCCAAATATCTGCAACAGAGCGAAAAGGCGGCTATACTCCCGGAGGGACTCGCGCCGGAGTACATAGAGCTGCTCCTCTGGGCCATGGAGCAAACAGATTCACCGAATCCGATCGTGAGGGAGCGGTGGTGGGAGTATCGATCCCAGATGGAGCATCCACCAAAGATTGAAGGATCGAGCATCTACAGGGTGCCATTTGTGAGGGTGTCCTGCCAGAGTGAGCCGATGGAGTCTTCATCGACCAAACCCAACTACAAGAGGAGAAAAGCAGTTGGCCCGACGACGCTTCCCCGCCATCATCTCCCTCGCCGTTCATATCGTCTCACGGGGCGGCTGTCTGCCGCCGAGGAATAGGAGGGGACTGCCCCCCCAGCCCAATAGTCGGGAAGGTTGTGAATTGTCAGGAGGAGCTTAGGGTTGTCAGTATTTGCAGGTTGTGAATTATGTTTTGTGTTGTGTATTTTGAGAGTACTTTCAGATATGAATGTCTTTTGAATTTCAGATTTGCAGTATTGAGCATACGAAGTATTTTATGAACTAGCAGGGTGACCCACGCATTTACGCGGCTAGATTTATTCAGTATTGTCATAGTTGTCGTTTCAGATTTCTATACGGTGTATAGTGCATAGATTTCGTCATTACTATTGTATAGACTTGGACTTGTGTAGATCAACCAATGATTGTATTACTGGGAGGTCGGTGATGAATTTTATTATTATTTATATATAGCTTATCTAAATGTGAGCACTTTGGTTAGATGCATTATAGGATAAAATCATCTATCAATGCATGGAGATAGTTCTAGGATTTATTTTCTTCTGTTAGTGACATGCGTGTTTGCTCGCCTTACTGTTGTTAACGTCGTATTAGATTTTGAGCATTTATGGTACATAAATCCGACCATTATTTTGTATATGAATATTTGTACAAAAGCAATATGACGATAAGATTACATAAAATGGAAATAATATTATAATATTTTTAATTGACTAATCTAAATACCACATTCTTCTCAATCTATACCTTTAAACTTCGACATACATATCTAATTGGACACTAAGGAGTTAAAACTTTATTGCAATGCTAATTAAATATCTTCTAGGTAAGTTAGAACAAACAACATGATCTAAACATTCATTTCCTTCCTCACCAACCTCATGACCAGTGCAAAATTGCATTTCAAATATTCGCTTAATGCAGTGTACATCTGAAATATGTTTTATGACCTGCACATCTAACTGTGTTTTTATCAGGGCCCACTCGTCAAAATTTTCTAAACCATTCCAGCTCCATAACTATCAACACAAACATGTAAACCTTATGATCATGTCGATGCATGGTGTTTGCATCAAGCTCTATTATTGGGCACACTAAGCATATTATGACATACTTGACGTAATATTTGCATCCAACTATTTGGCATGACACACTGTTACATTATTTTCATGATACTATACCTCGCAGAGATGCCACAATAATGGCCAGTCGATTCTTCTTACCTAATACGATATTTGTCCTCCATATTATAACTTAACCTTACCAATATACCAAATCACACTTTCTTCATGTCACCATGAATTCAATCTACCAATGATGATCAATTTATATATGCTTCCGTTCATCTCTTTTATTCACGTTGAACTACTTTCATATACTACCAAAACAATTCATGTTGATACATCTCTTACACTTTTCATATTTTACTATTTGTAGAAGTAACACTTGCATGCCCATTACTACATATTATATGTTGTCGAGTGGACACAATTGCTATTGTTTAATTCCATGCGTCGTTCGCAAGTTGAATTGTATATAAAATCTCTAGCTATTTCTTGTACTTTCTGTATGTTTTATTATAAACTATTATGTAGTAAACAATTGTTGTTTCTATCCATATGACATGAAATTTGTATGTCATTAGACTATATATCTAAAGCAAATTTCCAACTAATAAGAATTTTCTGAGTTACCATGCTCATCACTATAAAGTTAACGGTAATATTTTTTTTTATCAAATATGTCTCGTTCAGCCGGTCAAGATGGGCAAAACATAAGCCCTTAGGCGGATCATCGTAGCTTGTGTATTCATGTCGATATTTTCAAGGGATATATTGTGACTTATTAAAATAGTTTTTTTAATTCTGAACCACTTAATTGATATAGAAATTTACAATTGTATATCATGATATATTAGGATTTTTTTTTCAAATTTATATTAACGGAACTGTCATTGCTTGCATTGAATAGTGTGCCAATTGGTACATGGCCTTGCGGCCGCTGGATTTATTGTGCAAATTGTATACAATGTTCAAGTTAGTTGTCAGGTGCAACTTATGGAGCCGGTCGAACGAACGAACACACTTGATCTCTATTTACTTTTTAGACGAACACACTTTTTAGTGGAGACACAATGGAAGAAAAAGCATAAAATATCTTTCTTTTGCTGATGATGTCCATGATGTCATTAGTACCTTTTATTTTTCCGAGACTCATAGTTTTTGACCCCGAACATGTTGTGCTAGGTTCTATTTAAATCAGCATTATTATAATTATGGTCCTTGATATAATCAACGAATGAGATAATTCAGTGTATCTGCATAAGTAAGCCAAAAGTGAGTGTTTTTAATTTTTTTAAGAAAAAGACCAACAAAGAAAAAAGATTACATGCATTTTTTTGTGGCATCTTGTAAGATTTTTCCATTGCACATGTGTGTTTACCCTCTGAGTTTTTTTAGTATGTATCTCCACCTATTAATAGTGTGATATTACTTGTGTGGGTTAAGATCGAGCATCAAATTGTTACATTTTGTCTAACAAATTTTTGTTTTAATTACTGGGCTTTCTTAAGAGAGAGGGATATATTAGTGGGCTACACAAAGACAGAGAATGGGAATTACATGTAGTCTGAATGAGGCTTCGTTTAAAACGGGATACTTTTGTATTTTAATATATTTTCTATTTCTCATGTCAAAGTACCTGGTGGATTCCGGTTGAAAAATGAACGGACAGTTTTCTCAAGTATTTTTATTGATGGATGGCTCGCAAAATTAATTTCAGAACGCTTGGTCAATTAAGTGAAACACAAAAAGTAAAAGTAGGCAAGCTTTAGTTACTACACGTATTGGCTACTGACATCATCCATGATGTCATACCTTGTAATTTTTATGCTACATCGGATGCCAAAAGAACACATCGGATGCAAAGAAAACGTATTATGGTCGTCCGTTTTGCACGTAAATACAGACCCTAGCTGACCACGTGACATGAGCAGCTCCCATAATGCCTCTTTGTGACAATGATCTGCCTTGCGTGTAACAAAACGTAGACATCTGTACGTTTTTTTTCTGCGTGGTCAACCGTTCCTAGTTCTTTTCTCTTTCCAAATTGGTTTTTTTTTGACCGCTGGTTGAGCTGGACTCTTCCGTCTTTCTTTTGACAGCTGATTGAGCTGGACTCTTCCTTCTTTCTTTTGACCGCTGATTGAGCTGGACTCTTCCTTAATCATTAATTGGCTAGTGTATTTTTTTTGCATTGAATTGGCTAGTGTATTTGCAATACCAACGTATGTGTCTGATTGTGTCCAATTCTTATTTTTTTATACAAAGGCATATGAGTTAGACCAAAGACGTGTTGGCCTATTCATATGTGACGTGCCAAATTGTTTTTTGTATGTAACGTTATATTTTTTAAATCTCAATCATTAATATCTAATATCAACGACTGAGATAATTTAATATATGTGGATGAACGTGATGGCTTATTTGCCTCTTGTCTTAAGTATATAATAGATTCTAGAGATCTATTTTTAGCACTTAAATGAATGTAGTTTCATAGGAGTATAAAAGTGCAGACAATGTGATTCTCAGAGAAAAAACTGCAAGTTTCAGTTTCAGATAAGAAACCACAAGTTTAGTTTCAGATAAGAAACTGCAACTTTCAAAGGTAGAGAATTTATATTAACACGGCCTTTTCAAACAGGGTTAACATCATGTTGGAAGTTTTATTCATGGTGGAAAATGGAACTACCAGCCAGTTAACATCATGTTGATCAACATTCATGCATAGCACATCTTCATATGATGCACAGTCAAAATGCCCACACAATGTCGAGTGTGCGAAACACAGAGAAAACGAGGGACGAAGTTTTGGCAAGTGTTGGATGTGGTTTTGGGCTGCCCCGTCTAGGCTTTCATTTTTAAAATGCGCAACCCACGACCTCGGATGGGAGGTCCATAGGCCTGTTTGTATTTTCTTGAGGGTCGTCATGTATCGACAGGCCTATGGACCTCCCATCCGAGGTTTTATTTTTCCTGGATATCAGTAGCCCAATTTATGTATTTTTTTTAAGAAAACACAGAGGTCTGTTCTATTTTTCTATATAAGAATAGGAACGCCAGGTCCAACTTATGTTTCCCTTATAACTATATTATATATATTTAAATTATTTTATATGTTATTATATATTATTTTTATTATCATCATATATTTAATAGATACTTACATATGTAAGAAAACAATATCCCACATCTTATTAACTTATAAAAATAATTTCTTAACAATAAAATCCTGGATTGTTTTGGCACGAAAATCCTAGTGATTGTGTACAAAAGATTGGTAAGATTTAAGGACGAATGTAATAATATCACTTATTATTTAAATATATTTATAACAAAATGCTCAGCCCCTTTTTATTTTTTGATAACATTGCTGGCCCAACCCAACATTATAATTAGAATCACCCCAGCAAAATCGTGTATTTTGAGAAAGTGCAAATGGCCTGTAATTTTTTAGGAAATAAAATAAATGGGCCGCATGGACGCTACATAATTTGTTCATCCGGCCTAGCTAATGGCTGTAATTCAAAAAAATATATATCAAATTGACTGTAAATTCTACCGCGCAAAAAAAGACTGTAAATTCTGAAAAAATAGGTTGAATACGTGCCACATTTTTGGAGGCTAAAATGTGGGCCAATAGGTCGAGGCCAACGCAAGTCGTTGTCAATTTAGTCAACAAATGATTCTGACATATTAGCCGTTGGATTTACATCTAACGACCGGCATCCATCTTCAATCTCTCGTCTTCTTCCTCCCGCGCCGCCGGGACCACCTCCCGCCTCCTGCTGCTAGCTGCTCTGCTTAGCACGCTTTGCTATGAAGCGCTACTCCACCGTTGGCCAGGCCATCCCTCCACCCCTCCACACCTCCTGTTCTTCTCCACCGTCTGCCGAACCACACCGCACTAGAACCAGTTAACCCTCATACACCTCTCCGTCTACGACTCTACTCCCGCGTATTCCCATCTCTGGCTCATTGTTGTCCGGGGCCTCGCCATCGTCCACCACCTTGGATGCGCTCGGCGTTGCGTGGTCAACGTGGTCAACGAACGACACCGTCGGAAGTAGACTGTGTGTGGAGAGGCTGACAGCTGGGTCCACGGCCGCACACAAGGAAATGCCTCCTTATTACGCGCAAAATAATGATTCCTCCACCTGACATCTGGGACCCATCGGAAGGGCTTCTGTATTTCACGAAAAAAACGTGCCCCCCGCTGACAGGTCGGACCCACCAACTATCTTCACATGCAAGGAAGTGTCTCCTTATTACGCACATAAAAATGAATACCCCCCTGCTAGTTGGGACCCACCATAGTGGGTGGCTGACTTGTGGGCCTACTAAGTTGACGGGGACGGAGGGCTTTGTCAACTTAGCCAATACTCCAGTGACCGCATGATGTCCATCCAACGGCCATAGTGCTTCTTCAACCTCTGGTCTTCTTGTTCCAGCCGCCCAAAGTAGCGCCGGTCGTGCCGCCTGCTCCTGCCTCCCGTGGACGGCTGTGATGCCATAGAGGCCTCACCGCCCCCTACTACTCCCACCGCTGGCCAGGCCATCCCTCTACTCACCCACACCTCCTATTATTCTGTGGCGACAGCAGCCTCACACCGCAGCCGAACCAGTGAACCCTCGTACTCCTCTTCGCGTGGGCATCCACTGCTGCGTATTCCTCGGCTCCGAGTCGTCCCCTTCCTAGGCCTCGCCGTCTACCACCGCCGTGGTGCTCTCGGCGCGACGTGGTCAACATGGTCAAGGAACGACTTCCATCAGACGTGGACTGTAGTGGAGAGGCTGATAGCTGGGTCCACAGCCGCAGCAAGGAAGTGCCTCCTTATTACGCGGAAAATAATGATTCCTCCACCTGACAGCAGGGACACACCGGACGGGCCACTGTATTTCGCGAAAAAAATGTTTCCCCCTGACTGCCGGGACCCACCAGCTACATCTTCGCACGCAAGGAAGTGCGTTCGAAAAAACGATTCGCCCCCTTGACTGCTGGGACCCACCAGCTACATCTTCGCACGCAAGGAAGTGCGTCCGGGCAAAAAAATGATTCGCCCCCCTGACTGCTAGGACCCACCAGCTACATCTTCGCATGCAAGGAAGTGCCTGACAGTTGGGACCCACCTGGTCGAAGCATACGTAGCGTTGTCATTCTGGTCGCGAACGTGTACGTACATACTGGTCAATGTAGAGGCGCGCACATGTCGTAATAGAGGCGCACACGTAGCATGTACACGTACGTACAGCGGCCAGGGTGCAAGAAAGAAAATACGACCATGTATGTACATACATGCGGGGTCTCGAACGCCTACTCGCGCATATGTACGACCAGGGCTCGTGTACATGGCTGGGTTGGAACGGAGAAACAACGTCGTCTCGTGTTCATGGGGAGGCAACAAAATGTGTCGTGTTCATGGAGAGGCAACGGAATGCGTCGTGTTCATCGGGAGGCAACAGAACGCGTGGGAGCCAACCCTCTGGGTCGGAACGGAATGCGTCGTCGTGTTCATCGGGAGGGCTTGGACGGAACAGGCGATGGAAACGAGGCCTGGCGTACCGCAGAACGGAGGAAACGGCCTTGTGTTCGACCGGCCACGTTCAAAATGGGATCTTGTTCATCGGGAGGGGTCTGGTGTACCGCAAAACGAAGGAAACGGACCTCCTATGTCGAAATGGGGGTCCTGTTGATCGGGAGGGGTGTGGCGTACCGCAAAACGGACAAAATGGACTTGTGTTGCAGCGCTACGGTCGAAACGGGGGTCCTGTTCATCAGGAGGGGTGTGGCGTACCGCAAAACGGGACTCCACGGGATAATGTTCATCTCCACCGTCGACCTCCTCGAGCCTCCACGGGCTACCGTCGACCTCCTCCAGCCTCCACAGACTCCTGTTCATCCAGCCTCCACCGCGCGCTACTCCACCGGCTACTGTTCAACCACCCCTCCACGGGCACCCCTCCACCACCTACTGTTCATCCAGCCCTCCACACCACGAGGTCCTGTTCATCCAGAGGCAACGCCACCGCTCACTGTTCATCCAACCCCCCCCCCCCCCCGCAACGCTCACTGTTCATCCTAGAGGCAGCATCGATTGGCTTCAGTTAGCAGCAGTAGCGAAGGAATCGCTTGATCGGGTTTAGTTAACAGCCATCGATCGATCGCTCGGGTACAGTAACGCGTAGCCTGCAGTGCAATCGCTTGGGTTCAGTTAGAGCCTAACGCCTCGCTCGGGTTCAGTTAGAGCCAACGCCTCGCACACACGCGCGTACATGTACGAGAGAAACGCGCATCGCTCGGCCCCCGACCACCCACCGTAACCGGGAACTCCTTGAAATTTTCCTCGCCCTCGCTTCTACCATAGTTTTTTCAGTCATGGACGGTCCAAAGAATGTCATGCAGCTGCGTCTCCGGCCCGCCCAGGACGAAAAGCCCATTTTCTATCATGATTTTTTGTCATAGAAGTAGGAGCCCACCACATCAATGATGATACCGGGTTTTGTCACAATTATCGTCATAGAAGTGTCATATGTATGACAGAATTTTTTTTCGTTCGACCCAAAATGTCACGGGTGTGTCTTTTTTTTGTAGTGTCAGTGCCACCGCTCGCCCTTCTCCCACGCCGATGCTCTCCTTCCTCTCACGTTGCTGGTTTCTCAATGTCAATTTGCTCCATCATGCCGTGCGCAACATTCTCAACTTCTTGTTGATGCCATACATGAGCCATGCCCCTAGAGCATTCACCCATGAGCTCAAAGTGAATGACAACGAGGAGGCCGGTAGTGGAGGCTTGGGAGAATGGAGAATCACCAAGGCCTAACATGGAGGGCTTCGATGGATCGAGGTTGGTGACCTGGGCATAGGAGGTTGCTCTACACAGTGGTGGAGGAGGTCAGGAGAGGCTGATCTAAACAGAGGTGGAAGAGGTCAGGAAGAGGAGTACATCGACGGTGGAGCACGTCGAGAGGCAGTCCAGATAAAGAAGGATGATCGGGGAAGAGCTCGGGAATGGCATCAAGGCCTGGAAACGGCAATGGAGCTTGGGAATGACAACGCAGGAGTTCAAGCTGGAGCGGCAAACCTACAAGCAGCTATGGGAGGAAGGCAGAGGTGGATGCATGTGTCAGCGCCGTCGCGCGAGAGGACAGAGATGGTGTGACCACTTATTAGGGTGAAGATTTGTCACGCATTTCGAAAATGGTGGTAAGTGGCCTTCTTTTTCACCCGTAGGACAAAATGAGTCATGTATGATCTTTTTGGTGCTTTCTATTGTAGGGGCGGGTATGAGATTCCTGCTGGAGATGATACATTTTGCCTTGACATCAATAAATTACTTAGGGACCTTGTTCAGAGGAGGTGTTGTTGGAGATGCTCCAAGTCAGTCGGGAAGGATATCATACACACATGAGGGCATGTACAATGGTTGATAAAGTAGTCTTATCTTAAGTCTTGCATGTAATTTAGATATGACAAAAAAGAGAGTCTATAATGGGTCATCTCTTAGCCTTATCTTCAATAACTAGTCATTCCTAAAAATGTGGTGAGACATATTGTGCTAAGAGATCATCTCTTGTCTTCTCTTAAATAAGAGAAGACAAGCCTTTTCTTATGAGTTCTTTCTTCTCCACCTCATCATTTATCCTACATGGCACTCCTAAGATAGCACCACTGTACTGTTGGAGAACGTAGCAGAAATTCAAAATTTTCTACGCATCACCAAGATCAATCTATGGAGAGACTAGCAACGAGAGGGAGAGGTAGTGCATCTTCATACCCTTGAAGATCGCGATGCGGAAGCGTTACAAGAATGCGGTCGGTGGAGTCGTTCACGAAGCGATTCAGATCGCGGCCGAATCCGATCTAAGCACCGAAGAACGGTGCCTCCGCATTCAACACACGTACAGCCCGGTGACGTCTCCCGTGCCTTGATCCGGCAAGGAGAGAGGGAGAGGATGGGGAAGACTCCATCCAGCAGCAGCACAACGACGTGGTGGTGATGGAGGAGCGTGGCACTCCAGCAGGGCTTCGCCAAGCACTGCGAGAGACGAGGAGGGATTGGGGTAGGGCTGCGCCAGGGAGAGGAAAAATCATGTGTTGGGCAGCCCCAAAACCCCCACTATATATAGGGGAAGGATAGAGGGGGCCGGCCCCCTCCAGATCCCATCTAGAGGGGAGGGGCGGCGGCCAGGAGGGGGAGACTTGCCCCCCAAGCAAGGTGGAGGCGCCCCCCTCCCCTAGGGTTTTCAACCCTAGGCACCTTGGGCCCTTGGGTAGGGGCGCACCAGCCCACTAGGGGCTGGTTCCCTCCCATACTCATCCCATTAAGTCCCCCGGGGCAGGTGGCCCCACCCGGTGGACCTCTGGACACCTTTCGGTGGTCCCGGTACAATACCGATAACCCCCAAAACTATTCCGGTGACTGAAACTGGACTTCCCATATATAAATCTTTACCTCCAGACCATTCCGGAACTCCTCATGATGTCCGGGATCTCATCCGGGACTCCGAACAACATTCGGTAACCACATACAAACTTCCTTTATAACCCTAGCATCATTGAACCTTAAGTGTGTAGACCCTACGGGTTCGGGAATCATGCAGACATGACCGAGGCAGCTCTCTGGCCAATAACCAACAGCGGGATCTGGATACCCATGTTGGCTCCCACATGTTCCACAATGATCTCATCGGATGAACCACGATGTCAAGGATTCAAGCAATCACGTATGCAATTCCCTTTGTCAATCGGTACGTTACTTGCCCGAGATTCAATCATCGGTATCCCAATACCTCATTCAATCTCGTTGCCAGCAAGTCACTTTACTCGTTCCGTAATGCATGATCCCGTGACTAAATACTTAGTCACATTGAGCTCATTATGATGATGCATTACCGAGTGGGCCCAGAGATACCTCTCTGTCATACGGAGTGACAAATCCCAGTCTCGATTCGTGCCAACCCAACAGACACTTTCAGAGATACCTGTAGTGTACCTTTATAGTCACCCAATTACGTTGTGACGTTTGGAACACCCAAAGCACTCTTACGGTATCCGGGAGTTACACAATCTCATGGTCTAAGGAAATGACACTTGACATTAGAAAAGCTTTAGCAAACAAACTACACGATCTTGTGCTATGCTTAGGATTGGGTCTTGTCCATCACATCATTCTCCTAATGATGTGATCCTGTTATCGATGACATCCAATGTCCATGGTCAGGAAACCATGACCATCTGTTGATCAACGAGCTAGTCAACTAGAGGCTCACTAGGGACATGTTGTGGTCTATGTATTCAGACATGCATTGCGGTTTCCGGTCAATACAATTATAGCATGAACAATAGACAATTATCATGAACAAGGAAATACAATAATAACCATTTTATTATTGCCTCTAGGGCATATTTCCAACAGTCTCCCACTTGCACTAGAGTCAATAATCTAGTTCACATCACTATGTGATTGTAATGAATCAACACCCATGGGGTTTGATCATATCTCGCTTGTGAGAGAGGTTATTAGTCAACGGATTTGAACCTTTCAGATCCGTGTGTGCTTTGCAAATCTCTATGTCATCTCTAGATGCAGCTACCACGCTCTATTTGGAGCTATTCCAAATAACTGTTCTACTATACGAATCCGGTCTACTACTCAGAGTAATCCGGATTAGTGTCAAAGTTTGCATCGGCGTAACCCTTTACGACGAACTCTTTTACCACCTCCATAATCAAGAAAATTCCTTAGTCCACTAGTTACTAAGGTTAAGTTTGTCCGCTGTCGTGTGATCCATTCCTGGATCACTCTTGTACCCCTGACTGACTCATGGCAAGGCACACTTCAGGTGTGGTACACAGCATAGCATACTGTAGAGCCTACGTCTGAAGCATAGGGGACGACCTTCGTCCTTTCTCTCTCTTCTGCCATGGTCAAGTCTTGAGTCTTACTCAATATTCACACCTTATAACACAGCCAAGAACTCCTTCTTTGCCAATCTATTTTGAACTCCTTCAAAATCTTGTCACGGTATGTATTTATTTGAAAGTACTATTAAGCGTTTTTGATCTATCCTTATAGATATTGATGCTCAAAGTTCAAGTAGCTTAATCCAGGTTTTCCATTGAAAAACACTTTTCAAATAACCCTATATGCTGTCTAGAAATTATACATCATTTCTGATCAACAATATGTCAATAACATGTACTCATCAGAAATTCTATAGTGCTCCCACTCACTTCTTTGGAAATACAAGTTTCTCATAAACTTTGTATAAACCCAAAATCTTTGATCATCTCATCAAAGTGTATATTCCAACTCCGAGATGCTCACTCCAGTCCTTATAAGGATTGGTGGAGTTTTGCATACTTGTTAGCATCTGTTAGGATTGACAAAACTTTCTGGTTGTATCACATACAACCTTTCCTCAAAAATCGTCGAGGAAACAATGTTTTGACATCCTATCTGCAAGATTTCATAAATAATGCAGTAACTACTAATATAATTCCAACAGACTCTTAGCATTGCTATGAGTGAGAAAGTCTCATCGTAGTCAACTCCTTGAACTTGTCGGAAAACATCTTAGCGACAAGTCGAGCTTTCTTAATGGTGACAATTACCATCATTGTCCGTCTTTCTTTTAAAATCCATCTGTACCCAACAGCCTTACGACCATCAAGTAGTTCTTCCAAAGTCCACACTTTGCTTTCATACATGGATCCTCTCTCGGATTTTATGGCCTCTAGCCATTTGTTGGAATCCGGGCCCACCATCGCTTCTCCATAGCTCGTAGGTTCATTGTTGTCTAGCAACATGACTTCCAAGACAGGATTACCGTACCACTCTGAAGTAGTACGCATCCTTGTCGACCTACGAGGTTTGGTAGTGACTTGATCCGAAGTTTCATGATCACTATCATCAGCTTCCACTTCAATTGGTGTAGGTGCCACAGGAACAACTTCTTGTGCCCTTCTACACACTAGTTGAAGTGATGGTTCAATAACCTCATCAAGTCTCCACCATCCTCCCACTCAATTCTTTCGAGAGAAACTATTCCTCGAGAAAGGACCCGTTTCTAGAAACAATCACTTTTGCTTCCGGGTCTGAATTAGGAGGTATACCCAACTGTTTTGGGTGTCCTATGAAGATGTTTTTATCCGCTTTGGGTTCGAGCTTATCAGGATGAAACCTTTTTCACATAAGCGTTGCAGCCCCAAACTTTCAAGAAACAACAGCTTAGGTTTCTCTAAACCATAGTTCATACGGTGTCATCTCAACGGAATTACGTGGTGCCCTATTTAAAATGAATGCGGTTGTCTCTAATGCCTAACCCATGAACGATAGTGGTAATTCGATAAGAGACATCATGGTATGCACCATATCCAATAGGGTGCAGCTATGATGTTCGGACACACCATCACACTATGGTGTTCCAAGCGGTATTAGTTGTGAAACAATTTCCACAAGGTCTTAATTGTGTACCAAACTCGTAACTCAGATATTCATCTCTATGATCATATCATAGACATTTTATCCTCTTGTCACGATGATCTTCAACTTCACTCTGAAATTACTTGAACCTTTCAATAATTCAGACTTGTGTTTCATCAAGTAAATATACTCAACATCTACTCAAATCATCTGTGAAGTAAGAACATAACAATATCCACTGCGTGCCTCGGCACTCATTGGACAGCACACATCAAAATGTATTACTTCCAACAAGTTGCTCTCTTGTTTCATCTTACTGAAAACGAGGCTTTTCAATCATCTTGCCCATGTGGTATGATTTGCATGTCTCAAGTGATTCAAAAACAAGTGAGTCCAAACGATCCATCTGCATGGAGTTTCTTCATGCGTACATACCAATCGACATGGTTCGCATGTCTCAAACTTTTCAAAAACGAGTGAGTCCAAAGATCCATCAACATGGAGCTTCTTCATGCGTTTTATACCAGTATGACTCAAAAGGCAGTGCCACGAGTATGTGGTACTATCATTACTATCTTATATCTTTTGGCATGAACATGTGTATCACTACGATCGAGATTCAATAAACCATTCATTTTAGGTGCAAGATCATTGAAGGTATTATTCAAATAAACAGAGTAACCATTATTCTCCTTAAATGAATAACCGTATTGCGATAGACATAATCCAATCATGTCTATGCTCAACACAAACACCAAATAACAATTATTTAGGTTTAACATCGACCCCGATGGTAGAGGGAGCGTGCGATGTTTGATCACATCAACCTTGGAAATACTTCCAACACATATCGTCACCTCGCCTTTATCTAGTCTCCTTTATTCCGTAGCATTTTATTTCGAGTTACTAACACTTAGCAACCGAACCGGTATCTATTACCATGGTGCTACTAGGAGTACTAGTAAAGTACACATTAATAATATGTATATCTAATATACTTCTATCGACCTTGCTTGCCTTCGTATCTACCAAGTATCTAGGGTAATTCTGCTCCAGTGACCGTTCCCCTTATTACAGAAGCACTTAGTCTCGGGTTTGGGTTCAACCATGGGTTTCTTCACTAGAGCAGCAATTGTTTTGCCGTTTCATGAAGTATCCCTTCTTTCCCTTGCCCTTCTTGAAACTAGTGGTTTCACTAACCATCAACAATTGATGCTCCTTCTTGATTTCTACTTTCGCGGTGTCAAACATCGTGAATAGCTCAAGGATCATCATATCTATCCCTGATCTATTATAGTTCATCACAAAGCTCTAGTAGCTTGGTGGTAGTGACTTTGGAGAAAGATCACTATCTAATCTGGAAGATTAACTCCCATTCGATTCAAGTAATTGTAGTACTCAGACAATCTGAGCACATGCTCAACGATTGAGCTTTTCTCCCTTAGTTTGTAGGCTAAGAAACCCGTTAGAGGTCTCATACCTCTTGACGTGGGCACTAGCCTGAAATCCCAATTTCAACCCTTGGAACATCTCACATATTCCGCGACGTTTCAAAAACGTCTTTGGTGCCTCAATTCTAAACCGTTTAACATTACTGAACTATCATGTAGTCATCAAAACGTGTATGTCAGATGTTCACAACATCCACAGACGATGTTCGAGGTTCAGCACACCAAGCAGTGCATTAAGGACATAAGCCTTCTACGCAGCAATGAGGACAATCCTCGGTTTACGGACCCAGTCCGCATAATTGCTACTATCAACTTTCAACTAGATTTTCTCTAGGAACATATCTAAAACAGTAGAACTAAAACGCGAGCTACGACATAATTTGCAAAGACCTTTTGACTATGTTCATGATAATTAAGTTCATCTAATGAACTCCCACTCAGATAGACATCCCTCTAGTCATCTAAGTGATACATGATTCAAGTCAACTAGGCCGTGTCTGATCATCACGTGAGACGGACTAGTCATCATCGGTGAACATCTTCATGTTGATCGTATCTACTATACGACTCATGGTCGACCTTTCGGTCTCTTGTGTTCCGAGGCCATGTCTGTACATGCTAGGCTCGTCAAGTCAACCCAAGTGTTCACTAGTATAAAAGGGGGCATCTGTCCCGGTTCGTAAGGGCCTTTAATCCCGGTTCATGAACCGGGACTAATGGGTCGTTACTAATACCCCCCCGCCCTTTAGTCTCGGTTCAAACACGAACCGGGACAGATGTGCCTCCACGTGGCCGGTGCGCCGAGCCCAGGCAGGGGGGCCTTTGGTCCCGGTTGGTGGCACCAACCGGGACCAAAAGGAGATGTTTTTTTAAAAAAAAGTGGCTGCTTTAGGGGTTTTGGGGGTTATTTTTAGGTTGTTATTAGCTAGCCAATAGAGAGAAGTGTCCTCTCTTATATCTTCGTCCTTTGTTTACCACTACTGCTATGTTCATTTCACCCGCTGCATGCTCGCATCATACATCATCATATATAATAACAAGTCCTACTAATCATGCATCATATGCATCATACAACTTCTACTCGTTATTAATAATAAGTCATACGATCATCATCCTCATAGTCATTGAACCCAACCTTACATATAATTGTTCTTAGCACATGATCATCAGTATCAGGTAGGACCTAAACACCCTTAAGGTAAAATAGCATAAAATAATATAGACCCTGACTCTCCATTATGAAGATTGGAGATCATCCTGTCTCCAATTTTTGCGCTTCACTGCCTTTTGCTTCCAAGAAGCTCCTTACGACTGTCCATACATTTTTTTCCATTCTTTGATTGTCATGTCTCCACTTCTTTTAGAAACCCGGTATGGACAGTTTAGATTCGTAGGAAGAGCTGGTTGTATGTTCAAAAACATGAAGGGTACCGTGCGTATACATCAGATGAGGCACACAATCATTCGGGATTATCTGTTGAAAAAATAGTAATAACTTCGTACTTAGCAATGATGTACTAGTTTTAGAAGTGTGCAAAAAGATGCACGGATGTCGTAATAGTAAAAACTCTTACCACGGTATCTCCATGGTAGTTACCATAGTTCAACACATGCACTAGTGGCACGTATTGACCATAATGTTGAGGAGTTCGATTGTAGACATTGTAATTCTCAAGATCAGTACAAAATGCGATCAGATGATTTTTCTCCCTATAAGTTAATTCGGAGCCATCGGTGTAGTGGGTTTTGTCTACCATCTTCCGCACATTCTTTGAAGAATGAAAATAAGCTATCAATGGAAATAAGATGTCAACTATTTTGAAATAAACAATATAAATTACTTAATAACTATGTTAAGCTCACATGGGGGAAGAATTGGAGGTGTATCCACAAGGACCCAAATCGAAGGTCTCTCTTGCTTGATTGTAGGATCACCAAGATCCATGGTGACAAGCATACTCTCATCAAAACCATACATCTTGCAAAGTGCTTCCCAATTTTTGCAACCAAAATGGGTTACACTCTCAGCATTGTACAACTTTACTTGAAAATCCACACCATGATGGGTACTTAGGATAATTTTTTTGGTTTCCATACTTTCATGGTCTTCAAAACCCATCCTCTCCAAAACATAGCGTCTTGCATAGCATGGGATAAGCTAGTCGAATTGGAAAAGATGAAAAATACACGTTAAAATAGTTGAAGTCGTGCTTAATTACGAAAAAAACTATTGTCGTTGTTGCGTACCATATGAACATCGAAGGTCTTCTCGAGCTTAATGCTGAAGCGCCGATCTTCGTCCAGCTCAATGAACCTGTCGCACATACCTCGGTCGTCGTGGCACCAGTCGCACTCCGCTGGACGGTTTTCGTCGTCCGAGTACGACATTTCCAACCTATGTTCATAATTCAAATATTAAACTAGATCATTATTATTAATCACGGGTTGACTATCGGTGATGTATGTAGCTCCTCCTTTCATTCCCAGTGCATTATTACACCAAATTGTCTAGCACACGGGAATGAAGGAGAACTTTTCCAATATGAGCATTCAATAAGCAAAACCAAATCATAAAATAAGCAAAACCAAATCATAAAATAAAGTAGTATTCAAATTAGCATGCATTCAATAATTATAAGCAAAAGTACATCATCTCTTGGTGTCCGTACATCGTCGAATATTATCACTAATACAACTAGAACCATAGCGCCCGACGGGTATTGTCGCGGGCGATGGACACCCAAAGATAAGGAACCATCATAGGATCATAGCTCCAGTGAGATCCCTGAAGAACCTGCCAGGTATTGTCGAACCTACCCTCCAATGCAACCATGTAGCGACGGACGTGCTCGTCCTCCTCGCTGACACGGTGACGTACCACCTCCGCGGTGTCCGGAAGCCTCGGCACCGTCACTGGCCCACGCGACCGCCACCAAACAAGGATCAGGTCAACAACGGGATGCCTCCTCACCAACCTACGTCCCCCGGAAGGTAGCACCTCCCAATACCAGCCCAGCGGAGCCCAGTCCCGAACATGGCCCTGATCAAGCAGGCCTCCACCACCGAGTTGACGACGACGAGGATGCGGGATAGGCATCGCCGACGTCGATGCGGGAACTACTTCTATATATAGTTAAATAAAGCAGTTTTATTAATTAAATCAACTAGCTAGTTCAACTACTAAACACTTACTACTTCTATATAGTTAAATAAATAAAGTACCTACTTACTAAAAACAAACTACTTCTATATATAGTAAAATAAAGTAGTTTATTAAATCAACTAGCTAGTTCAACTATATATGAAGCACTTACTACAAATAAAATAAATTAGTACTTACTAAAAATAAACTAGTATTTTTCTAACTAATTATATTAAACACTTTCTCTTCTTATTTTTTTCCCTTTTTCTAAATACTATGAACAAAAAAATCATTAAAATTCTATGAACATACAAACATGCATATTCAACAATAATATCACCAAAAAATCTATTAACAGAAAAAATCTAACACAATATGAACTACACATCTAACAAAAAAATCTATGAACTACAAAAAAAATCTAATTTTTTTTAACAAAAATCATAAAAAGTTGCTCACGGCGCAGGGCGGCGACAGCGACAGCGATGACAACGGTGAGGTGCGG